>NC_087552.1:65865508-66165508 GCF_036250125.1 Pseudopipra pipra | reverse complement strand
AAGAAATTCAATGTCAAATACATAAAAGAAAATTTCATTGGCCATGACTTTTGGTAACTTGCTGCAGTGACTATTAGAGTAGGTACAAATAGCAAAAATTAATGGTTTCAGGTTTAACTCATAAAGAAAAGCCAAATAAAATATTTCCTGTAGTAAATGCATGTGGAGAAATTAATTTCTCATGTATTGCAAAGGCTGAATCTTGATTTTTGTTT
This sequence comes from Pseudopipra pipra, assembly GCF_036250125.1. NCBI lineage: Eukaryota > Metazoa > Chordata > Aves > Passeriformes > Pipridae > Pseudopipra > Pseudopipra pipra. The sequence goes on along the minus strand of NC_087552.1, from coordinate 66,165,293 downwards.
ACAAAAGTTTAGCGAAAGTGAGGAAATAATAAAGAATGCTGAAGTAGGCAAAAGAGATTATGAGCTGTGAAAAGGAAATATGAAAGCCAAGATGAGCCAGTTTGATAAAAGACTAGAGAGATCATGCAATACAAAAAGGCCAAGTCACAGTTTGGGCTTTTCTGCACTTGGCAAATATTTGGCCAAGAAAATCAGCTCAGAGAGGGGTATCATTACTTTGAGAGGCCATTAATATATCTGCTAGCTGGCCTCTTCAAGCCCTTGGAGAAGCAAGGGTAGTTAGAAATTTTGACCTAATGTTATATAATATATCAAAGCATTTTTTTTTGACAGCCATTAAAAGTGACTTGAAAGCTATTTGCCTCTTGGTGCTTTGCTTGGATAGGTTCTGTGGCAGTTGTATAATTAAGTATCACTTCTGTACACTTTTCAAGCTCTATACTAGGTTGAATTTCAGCCAGCCTGCAGAAGGCTGCTGACTTGTTTCACAAAGACCTTTAGCAAGTTGTCTGGCTAAAAGAACATATAATCAAAATGCTGCATTGCAGACAATGCAACTAGACCAAAAACTAGTTTGGTAAATGCATCAGGTGCATTTAGTGTTTTTCTTTCTAAGTGGTTTGCTTTTCTATAGTCTAAGTGCATACTGATATTGATCAATGCCGTACCATAAATCTAGGATTGAGTTTTTGCACCTCCTAGGTAGGTGTACATGGCTTGCCCTCTTGGCTGTCTGGCCTCATGCCCATCTGTTTGGACTGGAGGATCAGAGTGTTACCCTGTCCTTCCTTCTTGTACTCCAAATCGTCTGCTGAAACTAATAAGCCAGGGCAGCATAGCCCAGGAGTGAGGAAAAAAATATATGGCATTTTTTAATCCTGGCACAAGGTTTTCTTATAAATGGAATTACAAATGCGATAGATATGAGAAAACTGTTGTTATTAAGTAATTCTGCTTATTTGCTCTGGAGGAATTAACCGAGTATTGAGCTCTAGGAGGCTGCCTGACCACAGTGGATGAAAGATCAGCTGTAGGGTTTCCATTTGCTTGATGGGCAGCCAACACCGGAATTGTTTTAACTGGATCTACCCATAAAATTATGTGAGTTGTCTAATTAGAAGACTTCTATGAGGTCTACAGGTATAAAAAAACCCACATAGGAAAAATCCCACAGGTAAAACATAATCAATTTATGATTTTATGCTTTTTCTTCTAATACAGGGTTTGCAGCTCTAATTCCTAACCCTGGACCAGACTTTGCCTTTGTGCTTGTTCTTTCCTCACATAAATGTCAAGCAGTTCTCTCAAATACAGCAGCAATTCCTCTAGGTTGTCTCCTGTCAGTGCAGACAATGCAACGACCCAATCATCTCCCTGCCCTTCAAGTAGTGGTAGATCAATCCCAGACCGAGCAAGGTCAATCTTTTGGGGTGTAGGCTGAGTGGATAATGGCCTTCCAGTGACTGGTGCCTGAAACAAAAACAATCAGGTATTGGCTTGATATGTCTTGTCTAACCTGAAAGGCAACATCACTGAATGATTTCTACATTTTGTAAAAACAAGAACATTTTGAAAGAAAATATTTTGAAGGCATCCAAAATATTTCTTTCTGGCAATTCAAAAGTAAAATGTTGTGAATTTATTCTTTTTCTTTCCCTGTTTTTCCAACTTGTTAAACTTCAAACAAATTTTATGAATAATCTTTTATCTTTCCAAGACTGTATTTATTAGTAACAGAGAAAAGATTTGCCCAGTTTTCCTTTGGAAATGAATACAATATGCATATGATTCTGCTTGTTAAGATTAAATATATTTCACCAAACAACCTTAAAATCATGCTGTAATGTCTAAGGCAGCCACTATATCTCTGTAATGATCACCTAAACTAAGCAGGATCTGAATAGTCCTTTGCCAAGGAATCTCAGGAATCTGGTGAAATAATCAAACAACCAATGCATTCAGATATGATTTCTAGACAGGGAAGAGAATAATTTCTGGACTGTGACGGCTGTTGGATAAGGAATATGTGTAGCCTAAAAATTTAAAGTTATATCTTGAAATTTAGCTCTGCAGTGTTGTCTCATGGTTTCTGAGAATTGGCTGCTTCCTGCTGCCTGTGCCCAGAGGGGCCCTGCTGTGCTTGCTCACTCAGAAGAAGAAACATTGCCAGAGTACAACCACTTCCTCATCACTTTTTCATTTGGCCCTTTAGCCAAAGTCTGAGCTGTAGACTTCCTAAATCAACAAATGAGGATTGCCAGCTTCCAAAAGACACCTGACGCTCTGGGGTCCAGTTTTCAACACTGCAGCGGTGGTGGGAAAACTCAGCTCCCCAGGTTGTCAGTGAAGACACCATTAGGAAGCCTCCAAAAAGATTAATGGTTGTAGAAAAAGGGCCTGTGAACCAAGAATCTGTTTGGCTTTGTGTATGCAGACAACTTTAACTACTCTTGATATCCATACAGTGCCTTGAAATGGCTTCTCCATCACTTAAATTTTGGGTCTAGATTTTAGCTCTGGCCTTCTGGGAACAATGTTCCAGCAATCAAAAATAAGGGTCCTGGCCACCATCCTGTGCAGATGCAAAAAAAATACCAAACCATTTCTCAGAAATGCTCTCTCAGTGTTCCTAAGAAAAGCTGGAAAGACACACAGTTGTTTATCAGCTGTTGACAGGGAGAAAGATACAGAAATTTTCCCCAGTATCATGTCTGTCCCTTCTGGCCATTCAGGAGCCTAAAGCCAGGCAGAGGCTGCAGATTCTTCAGAGAACTGTTTCGTAACAAGTAAATCCATGGTCTGCAGTAAGGTTATAGGTTGCACTTTCCCCCTCCTTCCTCCAGATATTTAATCTCTTTTATGTTTAAAAGACCAATAGGAAGAATTTTCAGTAATTTATTATAGAGGTAGAAGAGGGAGGGAAAGCAAGTTAGCACTGCAGCCTCATTTGGTTGTACCAGCACACAGTTTATGTTAACCTAAGAAGATGCTGGTTTAGTTTTACCCTTCCCATTCCAGCCTAGACGTGATCTCCTCCATCCAGTGCTGGATTTCAGCTGATCTCAGTATGAGTTACACTGGAAGATGTAGCAGTTGAAAAAGTAAGTCACAACAACCAAGCAAACCAAAAATGAGAGGATAGCTTTCTGCTCACTGTGAAGATCAACACTGCTGTGAAGAGGACTGCCAGAGCAGCACCCAGATTCAGGCTGGCTCATTCTGTCATGCAATTGCTGTCCTAGGGCTGGGAACCAGACCAGTATGAAAGACTTTGTGCAGGATTTCTAGCAAGAGGAAAATTGAGCTGACTGCCTTGGAGACAGCTGCCCTGGCAGACAGATAGTGGCTGTTAGAGGAAGGCAAAGATTTTCATCTGTCGTGGCAAGTTCCAGGCTCGGAGTTTCCTAGTTACTTTTTCCTTCCTCCTACTCTTATAGAGCTCCTTGTAGCCTCCAGGAAAGGTATGACAGCATTTTAATAGAGATTTTGAAAGAAATAAATTAGCAAGAGAACCAAGACTGGCATTTCCATGCTTGAATGCTATGAGCTCTAACCTCGCACTATTGGAAAATTCAGCTGAAGGCAATTTTGATTTTTTTTTAAAGCTTAAAATGCTTGTTTTTATTTCCAGTTTACACTTACTCATGATCAAGTTAGAGTCATCTTTTTCTTCCATTATTATCCTTAACCTTTTTCCTCATCTTGTCTTTACTTAATTGATGCATTTGTAGCAATACAACTTTTTACCCCTTGCAGCTGTGGTTTTATAAGATTAAAAAACTGCTGATTTCTCTCAGAAATTAGCTGCTTGTTACTCTGAACATGCTAATATCTAATTTTCTGCCTTATTCTGATTTCAGTTCTTCTCTTTTCAACATCAGTGTCCAGGATTACATATACTGTAACAAATTAAGTTTTATCAGTGCCTTGTAAAATGGCATTAAACACTCCCTGTCTCTGTGGAAAAAACTTTACCTGATATATTTAAGAATTACAATTGTCTTTTTTATGTCTGTATCACATTGATAGCTTGTAGTCATCTCATGATTGACTGATACACCTACTTCTTTCTCATTCATTGTCACTTACAGACAGGAAGCCCATAGTCTATGGCAAAAAAAAGTGCTTAAAATGCTTGTTTCTCTTCCCTATGGACATGACCATAACATTTTTAATATTACACTCCTTTTCAAGGTCACACATTACATATACTTCTGTACATCAATTCACTATTTTACCGCATTGACTATACTTCCCATCTTGTGTCTTTTGCAAATGACACATATTATTTCCTTTTTGAGGTGCAGAAAATATGATTTTTTAAAAAAACAATCAATTTAAGCAAGCAAGCTCCATGCCTCTGAGTGAAGAAATGTCTTGAAAACAAAACTTATCTGACATACAAAATTGGGCGTGTCCTTTTATGTACTAGATTTACTAATACAGACATAATTGTACAGTTATACTACCTAAATATTAAAAATTTGATTTTTCAACTGTTTGCAGTTGATCAAAAAGAGTGACATAAAGTTGGAAGGACAATTTCAATAGGAGTTCACTATTAATTACAGCTCCACACTTATAATAAAGAACCTTATCTCTTTTAAGCTTACTTAAATCTCAGTTGTGAATGACAGTATCAGATTATCAGACATCCGCCTGAACTATTTCTATTCTCTATGATGGAAAAAAAATTTAATCAAATCAACATAGCTAATTATTTCTAATGAGAAATAGGAACTAGATAACTCCATGCTAGATAAATGGGTGGTTTAGTTGTTTGACTAGATTGAGCTAATTGAGGGGTAATCTTGTGATGCTAATGTTTTTATTTCAAGTAGCTCAGTGGTGTATTTTATTTCTTTAGTACTTTTGATAATAACACACCACTTTTAGGTCTGGGATTAAATATTTTCTACAATTTTCACTGAAATATGTAGTGAAAAAAAGAGAAAGAAACTTCTTTTGCTACATCCATATTGACATATTTCAAAGATGTAGAAGTGATTTTAGAAAACTTATGTTGAGGACAATCTTTCAGTGAGGGTTCCTGAATTTCCTCAGAAGGCACTTTTACTTGTTGAGAGCTGGAGTGTTATTTTGTTTCTCCTCTCTAGGCTTACTTAACTCATGGTTGTTTTCCTTGAGTGGAAAAAGAGGTTTTACCAACTGTCTTATTTCAACTCATCCCTAGAACTGAGAAAGGATTGGATGCTGATCCCATGTGTTTCAGCTGAGGTAATAGTATGGCAAGAGCTGGATGACACTGCCCCAGGTTTCTACATTTGCATCTTGCTCATCACTACCCTGTCAGACTGAGGGCCTCTTGGAGACCCTTCAGGAAATTGGATCGGAGCCATCTGTGCCAAATCCTTCACCATCTGTTACCCAGTCATCACCCTGGTTGCTTGCTGCCAGGCCTGGACTTGCTCGTTTGTCTCCATTAGCTGAACATATTAATTGGATTTGTTCCGTTCTGCAGGGAAGGATGTTTTGTGGGTTGCTGGTAGAAGCTTTGTTACTTGTGGTGAGGTGCTTGTTAATGATACATGAGCTGGTGAGGAGATGTTTGATGGAGATGAGATAAGGCTTAATTCATCTGAGGAAGAAAAAAGCTTTGCCTATGTGATAGTGAGAGGGGAAAAGAGAGTTGGATTAAAAATAAACCTGTCATTGCCCTCAGAGGAAGGGGAAATGAGCTGTTCAGCCTGGCAGCACTCTGACTGGAAGAGGTGTACACAGAATAGTTTTCCATCTCCTATCTCTTACATAAAAAAAATGCTTTATGTAAGGGCCATTGAACTACAAATATTATTGCTTTGTGCCCTAGTAACTGTTACTGAAGTCTACACAGTGTCATTGCTCCTTAATAGGTAATCCTGTATTCCCAATAACTGCCGTTGCAAGAGGGAGAGATTGGAGCTAAACTTTAATATTTCTTATATTGTTTTCCAGAATGCAGTTTTCTTAAGTCTTATAATGACACATTTTTTCTTTTTTTTTTTTTGACTAAGTGATAAATTAAGATCATGACAAAATACAACAATAAAAATAACACTTAGGAAGAAGATACCACAACACTTGCAATGCAAATGGATGCCAAAAAAAGCAATACCATCCAAACAATAAATGTGAAAAATGTGTAAAAAGAACTTTCTTAATCTGGGAACAGCACTTTCTTCCCTAGAACTTCTTCCATAGTTTCAAGGATTAGGTTAGAATTCTTGCTGTTGCGTCTTTAATAGTAACCTCTTCTTTCAAGGAAGTAATCATGCACATGAGGTAAGGGAACACAATAACACACTTGTTCCTACTTTGCGGGCAAAGACACAATGCTTCTAAAACCAGCTCATGCTGTAACTGCATGTGCAAAAGTGACAGATTCCTGGGGTAGTAATTTTGATGAGCATGCAGGGGAGTAGTGACAAAAGTGGCAGCCTACGGCAGTCTAGTGGCCACCGCAGCGTCCTGGTCAAATCCCACAGTGTAGGGGATGAGATTGCACACACTCTGTCAGGGGCTGCAGAGGTATTTACCAGCAGGAGTAAAAGACATAAAGTCTGGCATCACAGGCTGTATGCTCTGATCATTGCTGCCTCCTCTGCCTGTTCCTGTCTCTTAGTCTCTGCTAAGGCTAGGTCCTGTTTTCCTTATATGTCTTGTCCTAGTCTATTCTCCTTAATTTTTTCTTGTCACAATCTTTTTGCCAGTCACTCTTTGTACCCCCATATGGGAATTCTGTCTGAGTACTGTCCTTTCCTATTCTTATTTCATATCCAAGTATGCACTATTGCAGCTATCTGAATTTCTTGTGTAAGTAATCTTTCCTCTTTCTAGATATGGATTTCATATTTTACTAGGTGTGATAAACAAAGTCTCGAGTTTGTATAAGTTTTTGAATGGGAGTTTATTATATGGTAAAAGCAAGCAGCCGGCTGGGTGACAGAAATGGGGACAAGTTACCCAAATCTGCACGCCTACTGCAGTGTACATTTGGCATTTATCTTAGCTACTTCATGCATATTAATTATATCATATACATATACATTTTACAGTTTTTTGCTAAGTATTTAATATATGGGTTTTCTTACAGCTAAAGCTAAATGGTTATCTCTACAACTGGTCATAATTCATGCATTCTTGGACGAAGAGGCACCTAAAAGATTTAAAGTTCTACCATATTTTATTCTTAGGGCCCCTTGACCTTGTAAGGGTCTGTTTTATTTCTTTATGGGGGTGTAATTAAGTTTTACAATGTGTTTGTTTTATTTTGATGTAATCACCCATTTGTTTCACGAATCACAATTATTTATCACACTAGGTTTACTAGATGTAGAGAAGACAAAACTAGACAATTCAATCATCTCTAGTGTTTGAAACTCTGTGCATGAACCTAATTTTTAATACTGACTTGTCAATAAAATTTCATACTTGATTAATAACTGCTTGTTTCACAAAGCATAAAGACAGAACTCCCCCTCTGCTCTCATGAGAAAAGAAGGCACTGGGCATAAAGCAGAATTAGCTCATGAAAAGCACAAAACATTTTTGGCATGGCCTACAGATGGGATTTGGATGACATTTAAAAGTCTCTGCTGCTGAGATTATTTGCACAATGCTCCTGGAAGGTTATAGCTGGCACCTTTGCTTTCAGTCCAACGTTTTCATACGAAATATGTTTGAGTAACCTGTGTTGCAGCACGGAATTCCTCCTTGAATTAGCCAATTCTGCATAGAGCAATGAACTTTGCAAGAAGGCCCTGAGCTCTTGTATATGTATAATGATGTTCTAACATCTGTCAGTTGCTTAATTTCCAAAGGGAGGAGTGCTCTCCCCAGCTCTCAGACTTGTAATCATCATTCTGCATGCTGTACTCCAAACAAAAGCACTCTGCTGTCGTGCTCTGACATCTAATGAGAATGATTGCTCTCCTACCCGAGGAGAAGAATTGCTAAGCAGCACCAAGGCAGCAATTACCTAAATAAAGGCAGACATTTCCCTGCTGGTGCTGGAAGGAGGTGTCGATGGGTTTCTAAGGAGCAGGGCTCAACCCTTTGCAGGTGAGGTGAAGGTAAATTGTTCTGTATTTGCTGAAAACTTCCTGGAGGATTTATGTTTTATCTAGTCTCCCACTCAATCATTTTCTGGCCTGAATTTCCCTAATATTGCATTTGCTTTAGTTCTGGCAACTGCAGGTGGGACAGTGTGGATTTTGCTGTGTTTACATCAGAGATGATCTCTGTGGTGACAGTGGGACAGACTGACCTGATGGGCACTGGAAAAGACTTTCAAAGTAGTTGAGACTCAGCTAATGTCTTATGCCCTGGCCAGCAACTGCCTTAACTGAAGTATTAGAGGAGACAAACTAAAAGAAATAATTTTGGACAAAAAGACTAATAAATATCAAGACTGCTCTAAGGTCATATAGATTTTCAGCTGAAATGCCCAGTGTGCCCTGACACAAGGTTCAGCCAGTTCAGCTGTTTAGGGTTCAAGGCCTGATCTGGTGCAGCTGAGCCATGCAATTTTTGGCTCACTTTTACTGAGGAAGTTGTCAAGGTGTGATGAAGTTTGTGAATGCTTATGCTAATAAACACAAGAAAAAGACTGAAGTGGAAATGCTGAGACAGTAAAAATTAGTGAGAAAATATAGAACCTTAAGAGATAAGCAGACACCCAGAAGATGCAAATTCAATGGAAGGTAGATGAGCAGTACAAGATGTAATAGAGAGTGACCGTCCTCCCCGCCTGGCCGTCTGGCAATCAGGGATTCATTGGTGTTTCATCAGGATGGGAAGTCTAGTAAAGCTTAGCCTCATAACACCTCACTCCTAGCTTTTTTTTCTGCTTATTAGGCAATAAATAACTGCTTTTCACTCCAACGTTACATTAATTTTTCCTGTGGAATCTCTTTATATGGGAAAAAAGACACTTTTCCTACCCCAAATGTGCCTAAGTGGTGGCTGTTTAACAACAGGAGCTTTAGCAGAAGTTGAACTGAAAAGAAGCACAAATTGTTTCCATAGACTGCAGGATTATGAAACCTGGACTTTTTATTTTTACTTTCTGTTAGAAATTTTATGGCATAAAAATACAAATCTAATTCAATCTGAAGTCAGGACAGTGTCAAAACTCTCGTGCAGCTTAGAATTTAGGTGATGCTTTGCTGCTCACAGCATATGGATGGGCCTGGCATCCTCAGAGAAAGGTGCTTCATCCACACATCAGAAGGGATTAAGACTTGTCCGGCTGGGGCAGGGTGTGATAGGTCTGATAACAGAGGCCTGTCCTTGTTCTGACCCTGATAACAGCCATATCCCTCTCTAATCCAAAGAAACATACTCTAATGCCTCTGTTTTTCCCCTCTGAAATCTCTCTTTTGTAATTCCATTTCTATTTTTGGCAGTTTTTGGAGGAAGGGAGTAAGCAAGGGGAATCATGGTGACCAGCTTAGCAGTTTTATAAATAAGTGGAAACTCTGGTATCAGAGTTCTGCTCTGCTATTCAAAAAAGAATGTGTAACAGTGAGGACAGATTTGAAATCTGTGATTTTTGTGGAGGTGGAAATAAATAACTGTATTCATGGTGCATAACTTCTATTAAGAAGCTGATGTTTCAACCATAAAAAAAGTAATAAAGTGTGCTAGCAAAAGGATATGCCATGTCACATCTAACCAATTCACAAACTATAACTGTTAGGCTAGTGATACATCATTTCCATACCCCATTTATCTGGATGTTGGCAAGATTGTGAGTGTATAAACCTATGTGCTTGAATGAGGCCGTGGTTTCCTTCACTCAAGTTTTGAGTGTTACAAAGTAGGGAAAATGTAAGTTTGCTCTTTGTCTTTAAGAAAGGATAAAGTTGTAGATAGGGGTACAACATTCATGGGAATTTTGTCTTCAGGGAGGCTCTTTCATTAGGATAGTCAGAGAAAGAAGGCTACTTCTTCAAGCTAATCAGAAGTTCTAATCATCAAGAGAACTATTTAGTGCACACAGTGCATAGTATACCTCACGTGATAGTAAACTGCTGCATACAGACTGTGTTTAATCAGAAGTAGCACTCATCTGATAGACTCAAAGTTTGAAGGCCATAATAGGTGTGTTTCAATTTAGGTAAAGCAAAAAAGAGTTTAATTTGTTTTCTAGCTAAACATCCACTGGTCAGATTATGTGACCAATACATCTGTTCTAGAACAAGCAGCTGTCACAAGTATTGAGGCCATGTTGCTGAGAACACAGCTGCGATGGGCAGGACACGTCTCCAGGATGAAGGACCACCGCCTCCCTAAGATCTTGCTTTATGGTGAACTTGCCACCGGCTGCCCCATGAGAGGAGCCCCTAAGAGGAGATACAAGGACTCCCTGAAACAACATCTCAGCCTTGGCCATATTGATCACCATAACTGGTCTACTCTGGCCTCCAATCGGGAGGTCTGGAGACACACCATCTATAACGCTGCTGATGCCTTTGAGAAAGCACACAGGATCACCCTTGAGGAGAAAAGACAATGCAGAAAGATTCGTGCCTTGCAGAATTTACCACCTAAGGAGTCTTTCTGCTGTGCCTTTTGCAACCGGACGTGTCTATCTCGTATTGGCCTTTTTAGCCACCAGCGCGCTTGTAACAAACGTGGGTAGAGCCCTTCCCAAATCTTCGTCTGCGAAGCCCAGCCATGAGACAAGAAAAACTGTGCCACATCATAGTAAATGTTGACATTTTTATAATCTATTTTTAAAGAAAATTTAGTACAATACTTCTTCTCAATAAAGTAAATCTAGGTAGTTTCCTGGGGCAGCCAATGTTCTACAAAATCTTAAATCAGAAGAGATGATGATGTGCTAAACTGAATCGCAGATTGGATGTGGAGGATTTCTGATGTGAGCTTAGGCTAGGCCATAATTGGGAGCAAAATTATGTGTGGGCAAGTTTTGCACTTTACCCAAGGACTTACTGTATGATGACAGGCAAATGCCTTAACCTTTATGGGGTGGATTGATGCCACCTAATTTTGAATTGCCCAAGACATCTAATGTCCTAGCCCTCCTGGATGGCCAATAAAAAGAGTACGGGACCAGCAAAGGCCAGTACATCTCTGTAGGTGCTCCATTGCTGTCACTTCCCTGACTATCAGTACAGTTATTTTAATTCTGTATTTTTATTCTCTGTCTCATTTCTCTAGTTCACCAGCTGTTCAGGCTGTTACCATGCACCTCTTTCACTCTTAAAGCAACAGTGTGTTGAAATGCAGTGAAGCTGCAGGCACTATGTTAAGGCAAATACCTGTACACCATAAATAAACACCTAGGTACCAGCTAAAGACAAAAATCCCAGCTTTTCAGTAGTCATCATCATGCTTTTACTGCTATCTATTGAGTATTCTATTAACTGGAAAGCTAATGATCCATCTCAGTGCAGTCTTGTCGCCTGAATTGAAATAAAGACAAAACTCTTGCAAACTCTGAGGAGTTTTTTCTATCAATTAGTTAACTCTTGGTTACAAGTCTTAGCTGCTAAGGAGATATTAATAGTAGAGATCAAAGAAAGAGATCACAAATGTCAAAATTTCCAGCTGAAGACATAATTACACTAAAAAGCTTTTTATGTAACTTTCTGCCGCATCTGCTGGAATTTATGAATCACAAAAGAGAAACTCATCATCCTGAGAAAGAAATTAAAATGCATAGGTCTTGTTACATTTTATGCAAACTGAAGATTTGTTATGTTTGGCTTAAATAAAAGTTGGTTTTTTTTTAATTATGTAGTTTGTAAAATTGGTGGAACTAAAGTATTCAAGGGACAAACATGTAGCATCTCAGGAAGAATTTGTGACCAACTACTGGCTTACCCACAAGCAAGTTACCATGGAAACAAGATCGCCTTCCTTCTAAATGGATGGTGTTGAATATTTAATATTTGTAAGATATCTTTGATATTACAAATAATAAACTTAGAATGTCAGAAGAGACCTTTAATTCATCTTATCTTGGTGCTGAATTTCTCCTACTATGCCCCTTATTCAACCATTAACTCATGTTTATCTGAAGTATATTCTCCAGAAAAGCATATTGTATTGATCTGAAAAATGTGTGCCTGGTATCTTGTCTGAACTTGAGTCTGACTTCAATTTAGTCAGTGGTTCTTGCTATGCATTTCTCTCACAGATTAGGTATCCTCTGCTATCTGTGAAAGTTTCCTATCTTCTGTGGTTAAGAAAACTTACAGACTTCTCTTTCTTAAACCTTGTCTCCTGCAGTACGATATTTAAGCTTTAAATAATTTATGTGGATTGCTTCAGATCTTGCAGAGAAGTAGGCTAGATGTGGGGATTAAGAAGTGAATCTTCTCCCTGGTTTTGTGTGTGCAAGCTGAAAGCGGGGAAAACCCAACATCCTGTCTTGTTGCGTGTTGCACTGTTTCTCTACAAAAAGAGTAGTCACTGATTATATGACAAATGCAGTAAGAAATTATGTAGGATTGGGGCCATTTCAGGCGTATATGCTTTCAGAGGATCTGTGATTATGATCTTCCTTTGAAGCTGCGTAGTGAGTCCCTGTCACTCCACTCCCTGCTTGCCACACAGCACAATGCTCAGTCTCATCAGGTCCCTCTTCTTCCACCCATCATGGGTCTCAAAAATGCATGATCAGTGACTCTGAGAGTGCCCTGTAGAGGTGCAATGCGGGGCAGCCACCAGGGGGTCTATATCTGTGAGCGATCCTAAACTATCAGGATTTATGTCTAGAAGTGAGGCTACACCAAGCAAGTAGTTTTGTGAAAAATTTAGCTGTAATCCCTCTAAAAGACTCTCTGGCCTGAATTTTCTCTCTTGTGTCTGCCCTTGCAGCTTCAGAAGCTTAGCATTACAGTGTACATTTATGTTAGTCTCCAGTGTTTAATATGTCTAAAGTTAATATAGTGAATGTGTGTATTGCTGGAAAATTTAGCCACAATAAAAGATTTCACACATCCAAGGGTTTCAATATTGTAAGCAAAATGTCTGCAGGGTTGGATATTTCTCTCTTTTTAGAAAACAAGAAGCATTATAAAAGGTTTGAAGCTCGTAAATTTCTTTCAGCTTCACAATATGAGTAATATTTGAAGATAAAATTACCCAGGTTCCATGTCCTAATTTTTAAAAAAAATTCCATCCAATTAAAAATGCATCATTTATAGAATTTTTCATTATTGCTTTCAGTTCTGTTGGATTTAGTACTATAGCTTCATTTTTTCTTATCTGATCATACAGACCAACTAGACTGGATTGCAGTTGAGTTCTTCATGCAATTTTTATGCCTTGAGATACAATCGTCTATTTTAACTGAACTGCAATTACCTAAATTAATCAGAACAACCAATACATAAAAGAAAAAAAATCACCCACAAATAAAAGGGAAATTATCATGTTAACACAGAAAAACTATTCTGAAAACTGTATTTACCAACTTCATTTCTTCTGTTCAGTGGAAGCTCAGATGGCATCTAAGAAAGCTCTAGAAATGTGTAGATTGTGTTCTGGCTCTATCCTCCACGCTTGTTCTCTGCTTAACAAGGACAGCTGGAAAATAAGCAATGGGATACTTTGGAAGACTGACTATCTGCTTAACTTGCTGACCATAGGGAAATGCCAGCAGCATCTTTGTCATTTGTGTACTCCTTTGCTACAGGAGTACACTCACACACATTTCACGTACTTACAGAAATGAATTTTCATTGGCTTGGGAAAAAAGACCAAATTAATATGTAACTATAACAGCTTCTGTCTTGAGAGCTCATATTTACTTTCTCACAGCTTTTCTTGCTGCATTAGGGGAAAAATTATGTACTTCACTCCCTTTTTTAAATATGAGATTTTTCCACTGACTACAAAAGGCTATGAGTATATTAGCATGCCAGCTAATTAAGTTTATTTTGCATTCTTAATATTTAGCTATGCATAAGGGAGACATACAGGGAATTTGAAGATTCAGGTATTTTAGAGGAGATTAGGTCTTAAGGACACCAGAAATTAAAAGCGTCAAGTCTTTTTACAAACACACATATTTCAAGGATACTGTGAGGAGCTGTTGTCCTCAGAGGTAACGATAGTCACCTGTCCTCTGGAGGTTGTGCTGGCATTTGCTGCCTAACTGAAGAATTCTAAAGCTTTAACTCTACATCACTTAATGAACAGCACTGAGGAGCTTAGAAGGGAATTTGAATTCCAGCTGGATGTAATTATCATCATTATTATTATTAGTTTATGTTCCCATGCCTTCTTAGGCAGGGATCTTGCTGTTTAGCTTGAAGTTTTCTTCAGTCCCATTATAAAGTGAAATACCAAATCCACCTAAACAGTCATTCACTAATTTGGGGGATTTTGCTCTCCTGTATCTACAGTAATTGGAAACAAAACTTGCAAAAAAACAAAAAAGAAAAAAAATTGCATGTGCTATAAGACAGGGGACTCCTTCCCACCCTAGCAGCAAATCACAGCGTGTCACACCATCAGGCTCAGCTGCTGTTTCTGTGCAGTCATACTGTTTAAATTTGCCCTCACCTTAAAACGCATTGGTGTTCAAACAAAGCAGTCTTCTGTGACCCAGAGCATGTTAGTGTCTGCTATATCTCTAATGTAAATAAATGCCATTTTTTCTCCACTAAACCCAGATTGCTCTCCTTATTCAGGCCCTTTGGTGCACTATATGGACTCATTTTCTGCACTGCGAGTATAATATTCTCCAAGCTGGTAGCAGTGTGATTGCTCTGTTAATTATGAATAATCAGTCCTACTGTCAATCCACAGTAAAAATATAGACCTCTGTGTGCTTCACTGTGGTGTAGGGGGGTGGACAGTATTTGCTGTATACACTGTGAATACGTGTATCACAGAAAGTGGCTATGTAAACATGTATATATAAGGGTATGTAAACCACATACTCAAATATAAATGATTTCTGTTTATCTGGAACTAATATGACAAAACCTGCAGCAAATAATGCCCTGCAGATTTAAATTTCATTCATTTTGCTGTACTCCATAGTATCTCAATTAAATGTGGATTCAGAGGCAATTCATTCTTTCACTTGCAGTGTTGCCAGGGAGAGGCATCCCTCAGAGTCACCTCATTGCCTAATAAATTTCACTGCTCTTAACTAGGAGCACAGACTGGTTTGGACAATGAATATTTCTTTAGCAGTTGCCCTACAAGATGAAGGACTTCTTCAGAAAATCAGTTAAGGAAATAATTTTCCTACATTTTCAAGAGAAGAATAATTAAAATATTGATGTTTATCCTGTCTGAAATTGAAGTAAAAATCTGAAATCTCACAAATAGTTTTCAAACAGAAATCCAAAGGAAAAATAAATTGGTCTTATGAAAGCATAGAAATTAAGTGTTTAAAAAATTCTGAATTGTGTACTTAGATTTAATTTCATTTAAAAATATAGTTTTCAAGAGAGTATTAATTTAGAAAACTTGAATAGAGTACTTCCAAAATGTTAAAATTTGTTTAAACTGATTATAGTCTACAGGAATTTCCTGCTTTAGAAACTGATAAGTTGGCAGTGGAAAGAGATATTTTCCTTTAAAGTTACTATTAAAAAAAACCAAACATAAAACCAAACCCTCAAACCAAACAGCCTTCCTGCAAAAAGAATATCTTAGTTCACAGTCTAGGTCTCCTCTGGTATCTGAATTCACGACCATTACGTAACTGGGAATCCCTGCCCCAAATCTGCTCCTGTATCTTCAATGTGGAGGACTGTCCTTTTGTTCTGTTTTTTTTTTTAAGCTTATATGGAGATGGAAGAAGTAATTTTTTAGTACATGTATAGGAAGAAGAAGTCATAATGGCAGTACCAATACCTTCAGGACAGAAAGGAATTGAGGCAGATGTAAGTTGAGATCAGATCTATGTTTTTAAGGTCTTCCATGAATATCTTGACACAAACCATGGGAGATGGGCAAGAAGAGAGAGGGGCTCTGTGTCTGATGCTGTGCGCAGGGCAGAAATGGAGGTGAAATTTGCAGGGTCACAGGGCCAAAGCACTTGGCTGTGTGGCAGCTTTTCATCTCAAAGGAAAGAAGAAGCAATCTTTTCTGTCTGAGCCCCCAGAATCTGCTCATCCTCCCTCCCAGTAGGTGAACACTGCATACCAGCCTGTGTGCTCTCTACCCAGTCCCATAAATACTTCCTGCGTTTAAGCTGTTCTCTGCTTACTGTCATTACAAATAATTATAAGAATTTATATGGTGTTCTTTTAGCCCTTGAGCTGTGACTGCTTATGTATCTATGACATAACTTAGTAGTTAACAAAAAATGCCTCTGGCACACAGGCTGTGTGCACTGTGCAGTGCAGTGCTCCTGGGTGAGAGTCGGTCGTCACCATTTTACTGTTCACATCCCAAAGCTAAGTGAAGAGGAATCTTTTAATTCTCAGAGAGGTGAATTTCCATCACAACTCTGATACCCTTCATCTGGCAGCCAGCACTCAGCAGAGCACCCCGAGCACAGCAAAGGGAGAGCTGGGGAAAGCAGATGTGAAGGATTTTGCATTCTGTGACATCACTGTAAGGCTGTTTATCACAATTTTAGCATGCAAATCTTATTTGACAGCAATCCTGCCTCTCCTCCAAACTAATGATAGTTGTATGAGTATATAGATGAGGGGAAGACAAAATAATTTAAATATAGTTTTTAATACCAATTCTTTTATTAATATGTCAGCTCTGGGAAGAGCTGTGTGAACATGGTGAGTTAAAGTGCATGTGCTGTATTTCTCATGATAAAAGTGTCATACTAGTGGACAGCCATGACCTGGCAATGTGTGCTTGCAGCCCACAAAGCCAACCATTATCCTGGGCTACATCAAAACAGTGTCCTCAGCATGTTGAGGAAGGTGATTCTGCTCCTCTACTCTGCTCTTGTGACACCCCACTTGGAGGAATGTGTTCGGTTCTGGATTCTCAGCACCTCCCTGATCAAACAGGGCCATCCTAGAGCACATTGCACAGGATTGTGTCCAGTCAGTTCTTGAATATATCCAGTGAGGGAGACCCCACAACCACTCTGGGCAACCTGTTCCAGTGCTTGGGGACCCACACAATAAAGAAATTCTTCCTCATATTCAGGTGGAACTTCCTGCGCATGAGTTACAGACCCTTGTCCCATTGCTCAGCACCACTGAGAAGAGCCTGGTCCATCCTCTTGACACCCTCTCTTCAGATACTTATGGACAGTCACTGGGTCTCCTCTCAATCGTCTCTTCTCAAAGACCTGGCTCTCAGTCTTTTCTTGTAAGAGAGATGCTCCCATGCACTGATCTTTTTTGTAGCCCCCCATTGGACCCACTTCAGGAGCTCTCCATGTCTTATACTGAGGAGCCCAGATCTGGACCCAGTACTCCAGCTGCGGCCTCACCAGGGCCGAAGGACTGAAAAATGCTCTTGCTGTGCTGCAAGTGGTTCTTTGGGGCTAGTATGGTAAATCACTGCACAAGAAGGAAGAATTTAAAATAATTTTTACTCCACGTCCCTTGTAAGGGACAAGTAAAAGGGGAATCAGCTAGAGAATAAATTGAGCCAGTTCCAGGAAATGCATTTAAATACTTCAGCATTTAAGTATTGAGTCAGACATATACTAAAAAAATAAATTATTCTAACATTGCAAAGCTTGGTTAGTTGTCCTGGTTTTGGCTGGATGGAGTTAATTTTCTTCCTAGTAACAGGTACAGTGTTGTGTTTTGGGTTCAGTATGAGAAAAATGTTGATAACGCTCTAATATTTTGACTGTTACTAAGTAGTGCTTATTCTAAATCAAGGACTTTTCAGGTTCCCTTGTTCTGCCAGTGAGGAGATGTAGACGAATCTGTAAAGGGGCATGGCCAGGGCAGCTAAACTGACCAAAGAGATACTCCACACCAGAGTCATGTTAACTATAAAAACTGGAGGGAGTTACCTGGAAGGTGGAGCAATTGTGTCTCGGGGATGGGCTGGGTAGAGGTTGGCAGATGGTGGACAATTGCATTGTGCATTACTTGTTCTTCTTGGAGTTTATTTCTCTCTCTTTGTTGTCTTCCTTTTCATTACATTATTTTTATCATTATTATTAGTGTTTTATTTTATTGCATTGCATTTCAATTATTAAACTGTTCTTATCTTAACCAGTGGGCTTTACCTTTTTTCTGATTCTCCTCCCCATCACACCAGGGTGGAGCAAGCATATATCCATGTTATTTCACATTTAACAGTTGTGGGTTTTTTTATATTGTCATAAAAATATTGTCATGTCCTTTCTATGTTTATACATTCCTATTATAATTTCTCACTCAAATATTTGAACACACCTCAAATGTTTGTTTTCTTGGTTATATTTTATTTGCTTTCTGTGCTCATGTATTTCCCTGAAAGACTCCTTACTGAAGTTTTCAACCAACTTCCACATGTAGTAAAAAGCCTGATTTCTTCCTGACACCCACTCATTACTCATCTGAGGAGGTGGTGAATGGTTCAGATGACAATTATATCTGACCACGACCAAATGGCCAGAAAGGTAATATACTATGCTCTGGAATTCAATTGCTGAGCTAAAAGGGCAAAAGATGATGTCCTTTTAAACTTAGTTTAAAGAGAAAAAAGAAAACCACAAAAAAAACCCAAACAAAAAAGTTCCCAAACCTCCCCTTTCAGCCTGACTTTCCAATAAGATGAGAAATGAGCAAGGAAACCTAAAACTGCTTTTACAAAAGAAGCATGTAAGATAGGTTGTCTTTGTCCAGCAACTGTGGTTCTGGCCACTGGCAGTATTTAAACAGGATTGTTTCACAGTTGGGTGCAATACACCTAGAGTAGAACTGTTATTTCCTCCTCCTCTGGCCAACCCCAGGTTTTCCCTCTGCTCCCCCAGTTGCCACTGTGCAATTTCAGATCAGAACGTTTATTTATCCCAAACCGAAATGACATACCTAACCAGCGAGATCAAACCCTGTCATTACTCCCACTTCCAACTGCCCAGTTTATATTTCAGAGCTGATTTATGGTACTTGCCTGCCTCGCTGCCTGAATAGCCCAAGCAATTTATTCCATAATGCCCTTCTTGTAAAGAAATTACGCCTGAATTGCTTACAGCTTAGTTCTTCTATGGTGGCACTCCATGCCCTGGTACTTTTCAGTCATTCTCCATTTCAAATAGCTCAAAGGCAAACTATGATCCAGGATTTTGATTTTAATGTTCAGACTTAGTGCCGGTAAATTGGAGAGGGAAAAATAGTCAACTGGAGGTCTGTAGGGTTATTAAATGATTTTCAGCTGTGCAAAACCCACATGAGTTCAAAAGATTGCTTGGGATTTAAACAGTGTAATTTAATAACCTGTCTCAAGCTAGGAGAAAAGGGAGTTAAAGTGTTGCATTCCTTGAAGGACCTTATAGATGTGCTGTTTAAAGCTGTCAGTGTTTGGGGGAAACTAAATCAATAGTAATTTTGAATTGGTTTGTTCATCCTAGTCATATTTTCTCAAACAAAAGGTGATATCCAGGGCTACATATTATTTTTGTTCCTTTACTGTTAATTAATTCTGTATTAAACTCCTGCATAGTGATTGGCACTTTAACGTTTAACAGGACACGGATCTTGAAGAGATTCACCTGAGAGCAATTCCATAAGGCAAATGTGAGTTTTACACCTAAATGTGACACATTACAGGTGTAATGCCCATCAAGGTGCAAAGACTGGGAAGCTGTCTCGGTGGTGGAAGTTTGTTATGGCCCTTGAGAAAGCAGATGGAAACACAAATTCTCTTCCTGCGACAGGACATATGGAAGATGATATAGGCTGCACTTTCATTTTCACCTATATGTCTTAGCCTTTATGACCCAGAGAGAAATTAAAAGAAAGAACAACTGTGTCCTAGCCCAGTTGAAGAAGGGATATGTAAAGAAAGAGACCTTGATAACATTATTCTTAGTTTTATCTTATTCCATGAGTAGCCCAAGTAAGTATAATAGTATTGTTAATGATATTCAAAACTACATAATACATAACATTAGGGCGTCTCCCTTTTGAGAATTGAGAATTAAAATAGTTATTGTTCAAACAGTAAAGGATTAAAAAGATAATCTACTACTACAGAAAATAAATAAATAAAAAATCCCAAATAATGAGTGTTGTCAGTTACAGCATTACCTTACTTTTGCCTGTATGTGCTGCTTTTTATCTGCATAATTATTTTCCTCACAGTAACATTTCTGTACCAATATTTTTACAGTATTGTAAGGTTTCCTGTAAAATCAGCCCTAAAGAAAAATGCAGACCTGGGGGCATGTCTGACAAATCGGACTCAGAATGGAAATGACAGGGAACAGAACACAAAGTGCAAATGCCTAAGTACTAGGTTTCTCTTTCCTGATCTGGGAATTTGCACACGGCAATACTGATAACCTGAGAACCAAGAAATTTCGGACAGGACTTGAAATCTGCCCTTTACCATGACCCACCAGGTGGGAAACACAGCATAGCTCATTCCTGGTGTCCATATCCATGTTCCAAGAGTCATTCCAGCAAAACTCAAACTGGAACTGTAAAATCGTTGTGTGGCTTTGCTGATGTGAAGGGTGTTAAAGTGGCCATGCACAGAGACAGAGGTGTGGCTGGGACCAGCTCAGCAGCTGGACTTTCATGACGTCCACCTCCTCAAAACCCTCTCCACCACATGAAACAAAGCACAGGAAATGGGGACACCTGGGAGATTTACTTCATCCTCCAACTCTGAACTAAAACACTAGTGCGGGTGCTGGCTAAAGGACAATCCACCCAGACAAAGGTGGGCACATACTGGTGTTCTTGCAGGACTCAGACATAAGTGTCTGCACTGCAAATGCAGATGTTGAGTTTAGAATAAAAACTTTTACCACAGATTATTATGGGCATAGTGTTATGCAGCTCTGGCTGAATAAAAAATATTCAAAACATCAGTGTGTATGATTTCTAAACCATGTAGCTCATGGAAACATATTAACTTGCTACATGTGTACCAGGTGCCTCACTTCAAGGAAGGTAGCAGAAGAAGGGTTCTCTCTTTATCCTGTATAGTCTGGAGAAAACAGAGGTTTCCAGGGAGAGTAGAGAGACCTTTAAAGAGAAAAAGCTTAGAAAAAAAATCACAGGAAAGAAATTTTTCAGGGAGGCTTTTAAGAACCAAGTGACTCTCTGAATTGCCACAAAATCATCGTATGTAGGCTCTTATGTGGTGTCTTCTGGACTTCCTGGCGTTTGTAAAGTATTCCTGTACTTTGCTGAAATACAGCTGAAAGCACTAAGTCAGCACCAAGCATGTGAACATCAGACTATCGCAAAAGAAAAAAAAATCACACTGAAAGTAAGGATGAGGAAGGAGTCAGAGCGGAGACCTCAGCGCAACTATGTTGTAGCTGCGATAACAGAGCACTCCTGGACTTCTTTAATCTAAGCTTCCTTTCACTCAGAAGTTCAGGCATCTTGGAAAGCCTGTATCTCTTGTAAGAGATACAGAGTTTCCAACAGAGGAACAGACAGTTTTGGAAACACCTCTTGCTTTCTCTGCACCAAGAAAAGCCTGCACACATTTATTTTTCTTTCTCTGATGTCATACTGATTAGAGCAGACTTTGGGTAGGGTTTACCTTTTGGAGACTGCTCCTGGACCACATGCACACCCATCTTTCCTGACCTCTGCTTGTCTTTTTCTTTCTTTTGAGAAGTCCATCTAAAGTTTGTTTTCTCTTCTCCTACAAAGTTTCCTTCATGCCTTTCACAGTTCATGTCTGTGATGCCTTTTTAAATTCCCTAATGCCTTTTTACATTCTTTTTTTTTTTTTTTTTTTTACCTTTATCTCTCCTTCTTGTCTGGGAGATTTCAAATCACTCATCATTCCACCCTTTCCTTCTGATAGATAAGAAAAATACTACTTCTCTAGGTGTCTGTCAAGCTCTTCAGTATACTAATTGCTGTTTGTCAAAGAACAATCATTAAAATGCGGAGTCACTGCAGAGAAATAGCTGTAATGACCTGAGATAAAAGTGTTCCTTCTGTCTTTCCTGCCACCACTGAGCAGGTGGTTACTGCCTGTGGTTCAGCTCTGAAGGATGGTGTATTCCTCAAAACCTGCTTTAGCGCCCAGCTGGCTACATGAGATTCTTGACTATTAATTGCATCAGCCCCACGTAAGTGATAGTCAAAGTGATGAAAGTTCACAGACTGGCCCACTCTCCTGTCACCTCTTCTTGGGTAAACTTAATTTTGTAATCTCATTCTCAGCCTTTCTAATGGAATTATCTTTAATCACCTTGACTTGTTCAGTAATTTTACTAATTTTTCCTCAAGTGGGTGAAGCTGATTGGTATTTTCCTAGGAAAGTTGCCCTTTGTGGTGGCAACCTCCAGGTTAATAATGACATAAGCAACTGAGAGAATTAGGTAGCTGGATGGGAGTGTGTTGTCCAATATATCTATTTTAGAAGTTATATACACACTTGCTATTCAAGGATAAGCAGTATTCCTAATAAGTTTTTGTACAAACAAGAATGTTTGAATTGTACACAAAAAGTCCATAAATAGTGAGATCCCTACAATATCACCAGGACACAGACCTAATGCATTAAGCATGTTTTCTGGAAGTAGAAAATCCTTCCCTCAAATCAAACTAAGGTCTAAGAGATTTCTAGTTTGAATATACTCTGCAGAAATGTATCACAGTCCTAAACTCATGGAACCTTTTTGCTTTCCTAACCAAAAGCACTTGGCTTTCACAGAAATATTGAGTTTAATTATGTTTTCACTAAAAATTTACTTTCTCTCCCTCATGCTGCCTTCCACAAGGTCAGTCATTTGCAATTTAGGCATCAGAGGCATGAGCAAAGGTTTCCTATGCCACTTTAGACCCTCAGCATCATCTCAGTTATTTCAATGGTTTTTTCTGGGTTTAACTGACTTGAATTAAAAAGGCAACACTGATAATTAAGTACAAAAAGAAAAAAAAAAAAGAAATCAACTCCTCTTTGAAGTCTTTATTTTCTCCCAGGTTTCCAAAGAAATAAAAAGTTGTAGGGAAATTTGTCATTATTTTTACTGTATAGCCTAAGTCTAAGCAAACTCAGCCTCACAGATTGCCTGTGCCCAAGTGTGGGAAGGCTTTTACATTAAGCCTGACAGAGATAAAATTGACCCTTATGTAGTTATTTAACTTCTGGATCAGGGAAAAAGTGACACTTTTTTATACATGTATTACAGGTTTATGAGGGTGAGGACTGTACTGGAGGGCAGGTAGATTGGTTTGACCCTCAGAAAGCAAAATCTGTAAGAAGCCAGTTTTGATCCATTTATTCTCCTACCTAAATAGTTCAGCAATGCTGACACGATGTAATGCCTGAGAGTACTGTCCTTGATCTAACAGCACTGCCTGATCATCCCTCCTGCTGCTATTAACTTCTTCTCTACCTCTTCTCCATCTTAAGACACCCCAAACTGCATGCAGTGTTTATTGGAGTTAAAAGAGTTTGTTTGCTGGACTCAGCAGAGCTCAACCCTCCCAGAGAGGGAACTACTGTATTTTATATTTAGGTCCCCAAATATCCCAGCTGGAATCATCTTCATTTCTGTGCAAAATAGTGAAGATACAATGCTAGCAAGTGTGCTCTAAAGAAGAAAGAGGGAGAAAAGCAGATGGCATGGGGAGAGATTGGCAGTTACAACGTAAACTTTAGAAATCTATAGTATTATGTAGCCTGCAATTACAGGCACCTCAGACTAGACTGCTCAAAGGTGGATAATAAAAGGATCAGAAAAATCAAGGAATCAATAAGGCATTCAGAGCTCTTTCCTTCTACTACAGTGTTTCACATTTACTCTGTGTATATCTCTACTTCACAGTATTTCAATACAGCAGGAAAATGGCCAGTCTTAAAGCTGGGCTATAAACATCCTTCATGCATTACAAACTACTACTTTAGAGATTTAGTGCATGTCTAGACAGGGATCAATTTTTAGAATAAAACCTATAATACTGTATTAAAAAGAGTTATTACTATATATGGTAATGTTCATAAGGATAAGTATCCCTCTCTTCTTGGAAATTAACTTTAGAGCAATTTCAGGGATTTTACACTGTTGTCTTTACAGAGGACAGGTAAAATGGAATTCCTTAGTGTGTATGAATAGTATCCTTTAGGTTTTTATGTCATTATCTGCACAATTTACAAACAAAAGAAAAGCAAACAAAACCCCACAAATGCCTAAACCTTTTCAAGTGTATAAAAATTTGATTTCAGAGGTATTTTGTCAGCTCTTCATTTTTGAAAGTGCTAGTTAGGGCAATTTTTATAACAAGTCCAATAACTAGGTAAAAGTGCTTCATACCTTTTAGTGTGGAGCTACATAGAGGTGGCAAAGGAGAGGAAAAATGAGGTAAGAGTCATGAATTCAAATGAATATTAGTAGAATGTCCTGCCACACTTATCAAATGAGGATATTCTTGAGCTGATGATAGCAGATGCTGAGCAGCCAGAAAGCCATCAGGTGTTGTCTTTCTGAATTCCTCTTTAACTCATCAGCTTCTTCTGAATATTCAGGAAAAGCAGTATCATACTTTTCAAATGGCAGCAGAAATCCTGGTCAAAATACTCACAGCGTACCTCAGTGATATCCACAGCAAACCTCACAAGACAGGCGTCTTTGACTTAGGCCAAAGAAAGGAATTGGAGGAAAGGAATTGACCCTTCTACAGGTGTTGCCAAATCCCCACCTTTTGTGTTTCTGTGAAGTTGTATATGTGTATGCAGACACACACCTGGATGGCTGATCTGTCTCTTTCCTTGCTCATATCAAATGCAATCATCCTTTCCTGTGGTTTATTCACCAGGGAAATAGTGCACTCTGCTTTGGCAGGAGAAGTCTCTTTTTGGGTGACATGTATGAAGCGACACCTTTCTAGCCTATCTTTCATGGACTGATAACAATCCAATTACTGCCCAGTCTGTGTGTGGAGTCCTGTGCTCCTAGACAAAGCAAAAATACTTCTTAGAAATAAGTATTGGGAAAGAGTTCCTGTTTTTCTTCAACTGTTAGACTTCACAAGATCTCAACTATATTTACAGGAAGGCTAAACATATTGAGTTTCTCTCCACTAACATGTGGTTGCTAAGGAATATGAGGGTTCCTGGGACTCTCTGAGTTGCTGCAGAGGTAGGGCAGAAGGAGATTTATATCTTTTCTCTCCTGCCATCTGTAAGCAGCAAGGCTTTTACTTCCCACACTCAGCCAGAAGACTCATATGTGACTGAAGTAGAGGAGATCTCTTACTTGACAAACACTCTCAGTAGGAAAGTTCTCAGAGAAGCAACAAAACACTCCTGTAAGCAGTGATGAGTGGGAACATTAAGTGACCTTTACGTAGCTAGAAACAGCTAACAAAGTGAATAGGAAAAGAGTAATAAAGATCTGATTGTATTAGTGAATGTGATCCAGACTACTGCTCAGGTAACTCAAAATTTGGAGCAGGCCTTTGCTGCATCTTTTATGAACTGTGCTTACTTGTACCATGTTACCTGCATGGACACTGCACTGTTATTTGCATTAACAAAACTAATGCTTTCACAGGTGACACAAGCAGAAGCTTTGTTTTGGATGAGCTGCTCCTACATGTCTTATATATGCAAATATCTGCTTGAGACTTGAGTGAGACCTACAGACTGCAAATGTTTGATTCGAGCTTTTTTTTTAACAGATGAGTGAGGGGAGGAAGCACCAGAAGAAGTAGGCAGAGAATATGATTTAAAAGTCAGAAGATAAGAGGAAATAAGATGGTTTTTGTTTGCTTGTTTGTTTTTAAGCTGGAAATAGGCACTGAAACCCTGGGAAACATGTATGGTCTATACTGTCAGTTTTGCATTCACAAATAGAGACATTAACAACTGATATCTTTACTGATAAATCTACCCAAATAGGTAAAGGAAAGAGTTACTCAGAAATGGGCCCTGTGAGTAAGAAGGTTTTTGTAGTGACTTGCCATCAGTTTTATATAGTTCACCTGTAAATTCACACTAGAGCTAAACATTTTTTCCCTAAGTCAAATTAAATTTTAAAAGCATAAAAATGAACTATAAAATGAATATTCCAAATAACTCTGGTGTGTCAGCAGTTGAAAGCTTCTCTGGCATGATTGAATTTTTCAGTGAAATTTAAGGGTTTGTCAATTACAGGATTTCTGTAAATGCTTTGGTTAGGAGTGGTCCAACATTCTCTGATTTTTTTAATGGCCTTTAGTGGATTAAAATAATGGATTTTAATGTGAATATTTGGTCAGACTATTAAAGAGCAAATAATTTTGTAATTTCCAGAGTTGTGTATTGAGACATGACAGTACCTGCCTCATGCATTCCAAATATTATGCACTTCACTGCAGAACACCAAAGAGCTGAATGTTATAGATTTTCTTTCCTTTCTTTTTACAACATACTACACAATACTGAACTGCTGTTATATAATTACCTTATTTTTCACGATCTTGTTCATTTTGGAAGGAACCTGAAAGGGATTGATTGGTGGAGGAGTCTGAATTCTACAGCATCTCCCAGGATGATACTACCAGAACTCACTATGGCTCATGAAATGCTCACAGATTATGGTATTCAAAGCTACAGAAATATCTGTAAGGGGAAAACAAACAAAAAAAGGAATTTTGCTTTGAAGGGATAAGAAAAAAAGTGACACCTCCCCCAAGTGAACATTGTTCCTTTTCCTGAACCATTTAAGTGTTCTGTATGAAATGAAGTAGGCATTCATAGGAGGAGGAGAATGCTATATCATAATTTAAATAAAGTGTGCTTTATAAAATGGATGCATAGACAGAATGAAGCTCAGGCAGCAAAATAAGTAATGTGCCAAAGAAACCAAAGAAATAATCCTCTACTTTTAGAAGAATGTTTTCACATGCTGCACAAAACACCTGGAGCTATAAATGAAAGAGGGAAATAGTTTTCTAACCTTGATTAATAACTTACATGGCAACATTTTTACTAGATAACAAACGGATTCATTTGGCTCCTGACCAGCAATACCTCCAATGACTAAGCTTACTGCTGTCTGGAGCAATTTGCATTGATTCTCTCCTCTTCTATTTAATCTCAGATTTTGGTTGTGAATGGAGCTGGCACTGTGGTGCCAGTGAATTTCCTATAACTAGATACATTTTTTTTTCTCTCAGTTCCCACATTTATCAGCAGTTTAGACTTTAGCTAGATATACTTGAGATCACCACTTGCAAAGAGAGAAGAGAAACCTGATATATTTGAGTTGAAAATAAAACATAATCCCAGATAAAAGCAGTCTCAGGCACAACAGTTCTGTTCACTCCTTTCCCTTCCAAATCTTCCTTTTTGTTTACTGTATTTCTGATGCCCCAATGCTGATGCTTATAGATCTTGATACAGGTGGAGGAAAGCTCAGAATTACAGGGATGTACTTCTGAAGCTTATCTAAAACTTTTAGTCTAGGATAAAAGCTCACAAATAGTCTGGTAAAGCAATTATGAGAGCAAAGAAAGCATCTATAGGCTTTATGACCCCATTTTGGTTTGTAAACACAAAAGTTGGCCATGAGAAGTTGTAAGAGAATCTAATGATGCTGAAAGATATGTAATACCTTTGCAGATGAAATTCAGTGTTGATTTGTGCCAAGTAATGGAAGAAAAGGTAAGGGGGGGGCAATCAACCCTAACTAAACTAAAGAAAATTGGTCTGTAAATTACATATTACCATTCAGTAAATATATCTTGGCATTTTTGTGCATAGTTCAAACAAATGTCAACTCAATGATCAACAGTGGTCAAAAACGCAGATGGCATATTAAACAATTAGTGGGAAAACTTCTGTGAAAAAATCAGAAAATATCACTATGCCAGTCTAAATTCCACTGTGTATTCATGTTTTGAATACTTTGTATCTTTGATCTTATATATAGAAGATTGTTGAAGATGATAAAAAACGCCTAACAGTTGCTAGATAAAGAGAGGCTGAACAGATAGAAACATATAAACCCATAAATACCATGCAGGAGGTGAATAAGGAACAACTATTTGTTATTTCTCACAGGATGAGACCTGTAGGGCAGCAACTGAAATGATCACATACAGTTTGAAGAACACATAAGAAAGAAAATTGTTGCCCAGCGAAAACACTGCCATTCTTGCATTGCTACAGTGTGATGTGGACCTTGAAAGCTAAAAAAGGCTCAAAAATACATTCATGAAAAAAAAAGAATCATTCAGAATAAGGATGCAGATATAAACTTTGGTTTAGGAAGTCTCTGAATTGTGTTTTGCCAGAAGGTGGAAGTATGCAGTGAGGAAAACTTCACTGTGTTATTCCCTGTTCATTTCTCGTTTTCTCTAAGCCTCTGCTGTTGGTTTCTGTCAGAATCATGTAACTGAGTGAGAGATTTGTTCTGCTCATCTTGTGATATTGAAAGAGCTGAAAGAAAACTATATGCCCATTTCAATTAACACTTTTGAGTGATTTGGCTTCCTACTCACCTGAGAACATAGAGGAGGCCCTCACCATGGTTCCTGCTTATTCAGGGACATGCAGGATGCTGAGTACAGTTTCCTTGGGAAAGAAATTCAGATTGTGCGTGATGAGGTCAGTTGCCCTCTTTAATTTTTGCTCAATAGCCTCTTCTGAGAGATGGCTAAGTGGTTTAGTACCCCATAAAAGAAAAGCAAATGGTGAGTTATTGGAGGCCAGACACTTCCTTCTTCAGATCAAAGCTTTGGGAAACTCTGCTGCTCCAGGCCAGGTGACTGGTTAGAAGTTCATAATGAGAGGCAATGACAGTGAAACCTAAATACTGCATCAGGGTGAGGGCAGTGGTAGATTGTGAGCTGTTGGCTCAGAGAGAAGAAGTCACCTTCAGGACAGGAACAAATATTGCACTGTGACTGTTGCAGTTACTTTTCATACTTTGCTTTGGAAAAGATGAGCTTTTAGCTAGGAATGTTTTCAGCTGCAGGAAAACAATTGGGAATATTATTTTCTGTTTGAGAGTGGGATAGAAACTAATGGATCAAGATGAGCCATGAGGGTAACACGGCTTTGCCCAGAGGATACTGTCTTCAAGGACAGTAAGAAAAAACAAAAGACATGAAAAAGATGAGAGAAGTGTAAAGATTCCCTGAGATATAAAGTAGAATATCAGGGGTGTTCCAAATGGGAACATGTTCATGTTAAATAAAAGGGTTGGTATAGATGGCATCATAATTTCTGCACATAAGAAAATTTGAGGAGGTATTTAAGGATAAACTTAGAGATAAGTAGCACCTAAGAAGAAAAAAAATTCACTCATTTTATCTCTTTAAGAACTTAAATCCAAAGGCAGTTCTGTCACATTCACTACATTTGTTTTGCCATTAATGAAAATATTTTCTGTTTTATTTATGAATTTTTATAATTGAAGATTAGTTTGGCAGACTCAGTCAGATGCATTTAGTGCTTAGTTCATTTAAAAAAAGCTGAAATAATTACTTAGAGATGAAGAGATTTTACTGTGCATATTTGTTTACTATGAAGTCTTGGAACAGCAACACAGATGTTGGAACAAATAGTTTGAACTCATCACTGAAAAGATTAGCTCAGCAGTTAAAGTTTGTTGAAATAACTTAGTTCTTGGAATAATAAGATATAACATTCTGCAGAGATCAGCAGATTAATGACCCACTAATTAACTAAATGACCCCTAGCTGTTATATTAATATTCCTCATTAAAGAAGAAATATTTCCATCGAGCGGAACCATAAAGTAAGATTTGCATATTTGTTCCTGTGAAAAAATAGCAATTTCTCTGCTTGTTTTGTTCTGGACCAGTACTATTCAGCCATGAATTATCACTAGCTGTAAATCCCTGGGAGTCACAACTCGAAGACTGAAACCAGCGTATACTGATTCAGTGATATTTAAATGAATGATCCAAGTCACTCTGCTTCTGCACAAAATACATCAAGCTTTTATGAGCCGTGGAAAAATTGGCCTCATGGATTGCCATTCTATAAATCTTGTAATTTAGATAATTTCTTTTGTAGGTAGTAAATGCATTTTTTTTTTACTTTTGTAAGTGTGTGTTCATCTTTCTTTTTTTTCTATAAAACTGCTTCAGAGAGAGTAGGCTCTCCAACTGCAGAGTAGTGCAGTCAGTAGCAGTGCAGCCTCAGTCATTTAATACTCCACACACAGGTTTCAGAGCATCCCTGATTTTTCAACATTGAAAACATCCAAAGAAAGGAGACACTTAGGCATCACCTATTTGTTCATTCATTTAATTGTTGATGCTGGCAGAGGCATTTCTTTTTATTGTCCCTATGCTAAGTGCTTTCACAGTGCTCGTGCGTCTGCTTGGAGCCCCACAATGTAGCTATACACAGGTAAGGTTTTGTGAACATTAAGAGAGCTGCAGAGTTAAAAAGTTACGTTCAAAGATGGTAAAAGGGTAGAGGTCACTGGGAGCCATTTTCATAGATGGCAAGTGACAGTGAAGATAAACAGATCTGAGTTTTCTGTCAGGAAAACAAATTTGGTGTAGCTTCCATTATTTTACTAAGATTTAGGCTTAAAGCCTAGCAAGGAATTCTCAGACTCCATATATGGAGACAAATTCGTTAAAACCATGGTATCAAAAAAGTAGATAATTATCACATAGTGATTTCTGAAAATGATCACCATTTAACTAATCAAGCAACACCTTAGATACCACAATGGACGTCAGCTCTGTTGCTGGGAAAAAGTAACCAATTTCTTGCACAGAGTAGAATAATTGTCACTAAGAGCAGAGGAGGCACTTCCTTAATCCAAAAGAGTATAATGTTAAAGCAGCATAATTATATGGGGGCTGTTATGTATAGGGGAAAAGAATGACTAAGAAAGATGCTCTGCACAGAACAAATGTGATTAAGAAAGCAATCAGGCACTAATGTACTGCACTGTTTTAAATGAGATTTAATACCTGGTTTATGATTCGTCTTATTTGTGCTCCCTTTGGAGAGCCAAGAGAATGCAATTATTTTCCTGTAGCTGCCAAGTATACAACTCATACTGCTTAGGTGAAGTATACTACCATAATTGTCCTAAATAATTTGAAAAGGGTGATTATTCAATATCTGCTTTCTAGTATCTATATCTGTAAAGCCATGCAGAACACACTGGTGATTTTTCCTCTGCAAGCAGGTATAACAGCCAGGAAAGCTGTCAGCATGTGTTCCAGGCTCTGGCCTCCCTGCAGGTCAGCGCAGTCATGATGTTTGATCCCTACTGTGATGGAGGGTGACACTGGCTTTGGTTTCTGTACTATTAGCTTTCAGTAATTGTGGTAGTGGTGTAACAAATTGAGGTGAAGGTCTGGAGAGTAATCGTCGCAGCACATATCTCATTTTGTATGAAAATTACTCTTCTTGTTTTTCAGTTCCTCTTTTCTGGGTCTGTATGACTAGATAAAATATAACTGTAAGGGCAATGTACATAATTCATCAAAGCAAAAATTGTTTTAATATTAATTTCATATATTAATTTTTATGTATATTAATAAAAAATGTGAGTTGATTTTTACATGTCAAAACTTTGCTTTCAGAGTTAAGAGAATCCTCTGGAAGAAGAAAATTTCATTACAGTTTGATTTCTGTACTTTTCTCTGCTTTAATATGTTGACATTTCACTGTGTCTCGCTTCTGTAATCCCTTAATCAAGGTATATGTAATGATTTTAATTGCTGGCATAAATCCCTGTTGGTATCCATGGTACCATTTCTTTGCTCTTTTTCAGAATTCTTCCCACTGCTTTTTTGTTTCAGGTGATGTAGTTCTTACAAGTCTGCCCTGTATTTTATTTGCTGCTGCACTGGAGAACTGCTAGCATCCAACTTCATGATGTTTAACTTGTGTGTGAAGCCTGAACTTGTATCTTCTGCTCTCATCTCACACTGCAAACTAAGTCAGAGCACTTATCTCTGATCATGAGGGCTTTTGAGCAGTTTTGTCTTTCCATTTGGTTATTCTTCCACGATATGCATGACATGTTAATAAATTTAATCTCATTTCATAATCCTCCATCTGCATGTCTAACTTTAATAGATTGTCCTACATTATTTAGCTGGTATTTGCAGTATTGGCTTGATTCTCAAACATGATTTTATGTCTTTTTGAATATATTCACCTGAAATAGAATTGATGAGAAGCTGAAACGTTCATGTTCTTGGCTGTATGTATTTTGCAAATACTCTGACAGAACAGGTAAAAATGTTGTCACCTAGCAACTAATAGCACTTTTTTCCATATATATATATATGATCTTTTTTTTCTGGAACTGCCTAGATGATTTTCCCCCTTAATTTTCACTTGCACTTTTTGTGAGAAAATGAGAATGTGTTCCTAAAAAGGTTTTTAAAAATGGAAAATTCAGCTGGCTGTTAAATTAGAGGGCTATGAAATATCCTCCAAGTTATTGCAGTCCATAAATCAGTGTCCGCCTTTTTCTCGTATCTTTGAAACTGATGACTGTGAAAAAAAATCCTTAGTGTGTTTTTCCTGTGTGGTATATGGGGCTACAGGAGAGCCAAATTAGCCTTCTTTTATAATGCACTGTGGTGGGGAACATTTTTTAGGGGCAGGGTATTGTCCAGTGCAGGATCAATATGTTTATTCTTGTTCTGAAAACAGCAGGGACAAAAAATTGAGTACAAAAAAATTTGCCCACAATCTTAGCTGGTTATATTATTACCTAAGAACAACTAGTAGAATACACATTATGTTTCTTCGTCATTAATGCCAATGAGTTTTATGTCAATTCCCAATTACCCACTTTAGGAGCACAGGCAGAAAGAGCAGACATCACTCAAGGGGAAACCTGTCACTCTGCTCTTGCATTATCTAAGCAGTCAGATTCTTTAGGGGAAGGCACTAGAAATCCTGTCTGCACAACTTTTAATTAAATAAGTATTTCAAAGTTTTTTTCTCAGTTCTAAATCATACCCTTGCCTGAATATCTGAAGCTTTGTTTGTTTGTTTGTTTTTTCTAATCTTAAGTAGGCCACTTCTGCCTTTGTTCTATAAATCCACCTGCCTTTTTCAAGTTGTGGTAGTGATCTGCATAGGATAAGTCTGATTTTAAAATAAATTTCTTTCAAATTTCCACATTAAATACATATTAAGTTACTCTCGAGTTAGTTAGTAGGAGACATGAGTGTCTGCTTCAAAAATTGGAAGTATCTGATACACCTCCAGTGTCTGTAATATTAATTTCTTCTCTCTGACAAGTTTCTTTTTAATTTCTTCTATATAAGCCATTTTTATACATTTTTTACCACTTCCATTGAAACTTTTTTCAAGTAATAAGCGATTAGAACTCAACACATGATTATGAATGAAGCTATATGAAGGGCTTCAATAATGTCATAATATTGGAAGATGTTATCCATAGGTGTGTGTATATAGGTACATATTACCCACATCACCTAATACCCTGTTAATGATGTGGTTCACTGGCTCTTCACAAGATTGTTTTGGTGTTCTTGATAGCAATTTAGTCTGTTTAGACTCTTCCTAGGACTTTACATCATTATTTTCCACAGAGATTACTGTGCATTTTCTGTGCATTACATTTGTTTTTTTAGAACGAAGAAGGAGCCCTTCTCCTCCCTCCTTTGGCCCTTGTGGTAAATGATTTTCAGCTGAGTACAAATTTCCTGTTTCATTTTTTCCCTTTATCTTGATTATTAATAAACCTCTCAAATAGCATTAATTTATTATTAAAACCTTTCTCCTATGTTGGGAAGCAATGCCTTGTTCTTACTGGGTTTCATAGCTTCTGATTTTTAGTCTGTGGTAGGAGATGAGAGATTCCACTTTTTTATTTGCTTAGTTGGTTTGATTTTGGTTTTTTTTGTGTGTGTGTGTGTGTGTGTGCTGTTTTATTTAAAACATTTATTTTCTTCTCTAGCATTTCTTTGCTCTGAAAAATTAAGACAAATCCCAACAAAACACCAGGGATTTGCCTCAGTGGAATTGCTCTCCTTTGAGAGAGAGCCTTCCCTTGCCTTTGGCCTTTTACAACATTTGAACTCTGGGCTGTGCCTGGCTGAATATTCCTGCGAAGTACCACAGATCTGCCCAGCTCTTCAGGCAGCACAAGAGTTACATGGCAGGACTGCAAAGGGCCCTGCTGAACAGAGATGCAGACATGCTTTTCCCCATATACAGAAGGCAAAAATCTGCAATATTTATTTGCAGCCGTCAGTAGCAGCAGAATGTAGGAGCTGCTGTTAGCTAGTCCCATCTGTAGTCTTACATTCTTCTTTCTGGGAGGAGAGATATTCATCATTATGTTCCCTCCCTAATATAACTTTCAGAGCCCTAAACATGCCACTGTTCCAGGTTAAATATCTGTGAACTTTTTAAAGAAATTTAGCATATAAATAAATGGCAGGACATGGTTCGTTAATAAATGTTTGTGAGGCTAAGCAACTCTTTTAATAGTTATAGAGTAAGTGTTGCAGAATACAGATAAGTATTAAAATCAGCTTGATAGTTCCCTATGTAATCCCTGACTAGACTAGTGCTTTATGGCTGGACTTGGTTTCGGATGCACTCCACTGGGCAGTTTGAGCTGCTTTTTCTGCTTTACTCTTTCTAATTTGAGTCAAAGTTAGTCCAAAATCAAAAACTTGCTGCTAGTTTTGTTTTGTTTGTTTCAACCCTCCACTTGTGCTAGTGCAGACTGTAACATCCCTTCTTCAGACTGTTATTTTAGATCAATCTGCAAGTAGCACAGCTTGTCTCTGTAGCTGAACAGATGTGTTTTAACAGGATGGAACTCTGCAGGATGATCCTGAAACTCTGCATTTTATGTAGCTCTTCTTGCTGCTAGTTTTCTACTGTGCCATCTGTATTGCCATCATGCAGAAGTGAAGTCAATGGGGCATTAAGAACTTGCTGATGCTACTGTTCATGCTTGGAGTTGAAAGAGAGCTGCAACTTTGCTCTGCATTTGGATGACTTTGTCACCCTTAATCAAAGTCACAATATGGATTTCTGGGACAGTTTATGAGATCAATAGATGCACGGGGGGAACTGTGTATTTGGCCCAGGAAAAGGAGGGAACCTGTACTTAATATTTTAGAATTAAGCAATAGCTGTTAGTCTGCTCTGCTCCTGATACCAGGGCCTTCCCTCATGCAACATGGAACAAGAAGCTTTAGCTGTGTACATCCATGCTGTGCATCCAACTGTTTTAGAAAGCAGGATTTTACTTATTTTTTTTCTTCACATCTCCTAATTATTAATAACACAAGCAAACTTTCTCCCCACCCTCAACAGGCCTCAACAAACCAACAGACAAAAATCTAATCACCATCTGACATCTTTGAAAAAGAGACAAGAACCAACTTTTGAGGCTTTGCTTTAGTATTCAGCCTCATGAAAGCTTGACTACAGCCTATGCATTTGCTTGTTGCTGTGTGCTTGTCTCCTTGCCTGCAGTGGGGTGGAAGGGATCATGGTCCTGCTGAGTGGCACAACACACCTGTCATGGACTGAACTGCTGTTACTAAGCAGTGATACTTCCTTTTTCCCTGTCTACTCTGTTTAAGTGATTTAGGAAGCATGATGCAGCCTTGCTGTTTTCAGCTGATGTTAACAGACTGATAGAGAGTCCTCACTTCCTTCTCTGCCAGTTAGCTCAAGCCGAAAGTCTACATCGCTCTTGCTTCCCTTGCAGAGAAGGTTTTGGTCCTCTGTTCAAAGTGGAAAAAAATGATCAGAGCACCAAATTCTGCTCCATTGTTTCAGATGCTTCAGGTCACCCCTGGGATTATATGGCTGCAAGACAGTGCAAAATTTAATTAAATGGCTTGAAGACACTCACTGGAGCGTTGCTGCCTTTTGCCTGTGTTCTGGTGTTATCTTGTTCCTGTGCACACATCAAAGTACTGCATTCCTTTCTTTTCATTGCTGCCTGAAACCAATAAAACAATATTTCCCTGAAGATAACGAAACAACTCTTGGAAGTAAAAAAAAAAAAAAAATACACCCAATATCAGTGGTGTGTGATACTAATTTCCAGCGGAGTTGTTGCTACTTACCGTATGAACATGTGCTAGGTGGAATCACATTGATAACTCAGGGAAAATAGCTCTGTGGGCTCAGGGGAGGCCAAGGCTCCAAATGCCAGTTACAGCAAAGCAAGCATAGCAAATCTCATGGTCCTATTTGTCCCATTTCTAAAATTTGTGGAGTGGTGCTTAGTCTGAGAATACTTTTTTCTCTGAAAGTTCATAATATTACCATATACTTGCATAAAATGCTCTCGGATGGAGGCAACAAAGGTGTAACAAGCAGAATAGGAAGACTTCAGTAAAGTTGGGGGTCTTCTACTCTCCGCACAGTTGGCATGCAGGATTTATCAGAGTCCTGCAGCCTGACTTTCCCACTGCTGGATTGCTTTTGTTTGGGCATCTTCACCCAGTAGGTACTTACTGGTGGTACTCACAGGAAGAGCTGGGGCTGCATATTGCTGAGCTGAGCATTGAAACACTCACCCCTGTATGGGCACTCCAGGGGTCTGTGTGGGCAGGGCCATGATGGGTGTGCCTCCATCACCAGTTCAATGTGCTCGTCTGGTGAATGTCACTTTCTGAAACGTCAATGTTTTCTCAGGGTTTTATGCCATTTCACATGTTCATTTCTCACTTGAGTTACTATTATTATCTCAACAATCTACCTTCTTTCCTGGGTTTTTTTTGATTTTATTTTTCCACGTGGCTCAGCGTATGTCCTCTCCCACAGTCAAGTGACATTTTTCCAGCAGAGCTGAGCAAAGGCCACGCAGTTCTGATTTGCACAAATGGGCCTTGAGGCTCAGATATATTTGATTTGGCTGGGGCTGAGGGTTACAACATGCTTCTGCTGCTTTCAGTTTTACATCTCTCTGAGTCATAACAGATGCTCGTTGAGGTATCTACAACAACTTGAGACTGTCCTGGTACATTTTTACATTAAAAAATAATATATACAATTCTATATGAAAAACACAGAATACAGAAGGAATAGTTTGCTTTCACCAGGCTTGCAAAGAAAAGATCAATATTCTTTATAACATGTTGATTTGATTGAAACATATAAATTTCTGCTAAAATATGTTGTATCATTCCTTATCTTAAAATTCAGGGTGAGTTCTGATTTAAGATATGTCTTAAACTATTTATATATAGGAGGATATCTCTTCTAGAAAGAGCCCTTAGGCAATCTGAGCTATGTTGTTGTGTTGAATAACTCCCAGATACCCATGGGTGCTGTGGAAAATATTAGGCCCTTAAGATGTTTCATTTACGCTTAATCTAAGTCCAAAATAAAAGTCGTAATTTACATACCTTTTTAATTAAATTCATTTTATAGGTTCTGGAATACAGCACAGTTGGAAGTGGCATTTTAGTGTATTTTGTGGACAACTGATCAGTACAGATTGTGGCAAATTGGTCCAGCACAGAACTACCTTTACCTGAAAAAGAAATAGTCTGGAAATCTCAATGAAGGCCAAATCCCATTTGGGCTGGCTGGGAATTACAGCAACATGTGATCATTTCAGTTTGAGAAGATTCTGCTTGGGTGAGTTGGAAGTGAATAGCAATGTGACCTGCTTATGGTGTTATTAACTAACCTGACTTTTACTTGTGTAATCTAAAATCCTAGATTTAGGAACTGGGAATGTCTCTCAGTATATTTTCATTCCTGTAAAACATCTGAAGAAATAAGTAAAAGTAAACACACATATATATTAAATTAACACACTTTTGTTGCTAAGGTAACAAATTTCAGATCTTCTCTGTGGGAATACTGCTCCACATGTAGCTCAATTCACAAGTACTAAAGAAATCATTTTAAGCAGCCATTTAGCGACATGAACAGTACATAGAGTTGAGATGTGTGAGTGGTTTAGCAAGAAATTCATATTCAGCACGAAGACACTGACAGCTTTGTGACAGCTGGAATTTAGAGAGAATCATATTCATGAGCTGTGCTCTGTACTGAGGCAAAATGATAGCAGAAGAGACAACTTCCCTTTATTTGCTCCTCTCTTCTGCCCAAGTTCCCTTCACCTGCTACTGTATCATTCAACCACTGGCCGGGGCCTTATTAAAAGTATAAAATGAGCTTAGCACTGCTGAGTTTTAGCAAACAAATGGTGCACTTTATTAAATGTGGTGCCTTGGCCAGGAGGATGGACTTGGGGAAGATGTTTTGATATTCTCATAGCAACTGTGCAGAGAAAAATGGTTGACATTTCAGGGTGTTACTTTCTTTAAAAACAGAATTCATATGTCATCCTTTGTATTTTTTTACTCTAATTGTACAGAATTTTATAAAGACTAAATTTTGCAGAATTTAGGAGGGAAAAGGAGGACAAAAAGAATATACATGTGGCCTTAATGAGCCAGACCAAAGCAGAAAGTGCACGTGCCTCTGACCAGAGAATGAAGAATTGGGGATCGTTAATATGTTTTCTGGAATAGACAAGTCCGATGTACCTTTTTCAGGTATATTTTATGTTTTCATTTTTATAGCTTTGGTACAGAGATTTAGTGCCTTGTCTCCAGATTCAGAAAGAAACTCTTCCAGCCTGGTGAGTAAGGGGCTGGAGCTGAGGCTGGGGGGAGCATAGTCCATTATAATGGGGCCTTGTCAAAACATCAGATGATGTGTAGCAATGTTTAAAATCACCCTTAGATTACATGTACTTTTTCAGTTCACCTGGTGATGCAGTCTTCTGGGAAAATATTGCAGCAGCACTATGAAAAGTGGATGGCAACATACGGGCAAGCCCAATCTCCTGAACAGACTCTGTGTTGTTC
Source organism: Pseudopipra pipra (assembly GCF_036250125.1). Lineage (NCBI taxonomy): Eukaryota > Metazoa > Chordata > Aves > Passeriformes > Pipridae > Pseudopipra > Pseudopipra pipra. The sequence goes on along the minus strand of NC_087552.1, from coordinate 66,126,400 downwards.
CACCTCAGCCAATGACTGTGGTAGAAATACCATCTGTTTATTCACTGAACCTTGAATTATAGCAAATATCTTACTCCGGATCAATTCTTTCCTGAATCATTGCATTTTACCTGAGCTTCCACAAAATGATCTGGACATTTTCAAGTAATGCCATTATTTCCATTATTGCTTTCATTATAGTTGAATGTTATATGATTTCTATATCTTAAAAAATGTGAAAATTACAAGACTTAATACACAGAAAGGGAGATTGTGAAGAACAGCACTTGATGAGGAGACCATTAAAATTGGTACACTTGCATTATTGCTTCTTACTGCCCAGCAGATATAACTGTAGGTAACTGCTATAATTCAACCTGATGTGTCTCTATCTATGAATGTTTCTTCCCTGCCATTCTCCTTAGCACAGTAGTTTTTCTTCTTAAGTTACAATAAAACTTTGAAACTAACATTGCAGATAAACTTAGCAGCAGAAATTGCTTGCTGCTTGTTAATTTACAGTCTTGAAATGATGGTAGGTAGAGCTTAACACAGCTCTGTGGTGCAACTGTGGAGAATAAATGGAGTATGGATAGAAGGTAGGGCCTGGTTTTGATTAGATTTGTACTTCTATAAATCTAGAACATTTTCTTTCATTTGGCTGGCAGAAGACTAAAATCTACCCGGCATGGTGTTCTTTAATTTGTATTCTAACCAGGTAATTGGACACTTTCTTGACAGAAACAGTGGTAAGACTTATTTGCATGCTGAGATTGTTTTTCAAATACTGTAACTATTTATCAAAGTGAAAAATACGGTAAATAAGGCACTAATGAAGATGACCACTAGCAAGGCACCTAAAGAGTATGATATTTTTAGTTGATATAATGTGGAAAAAGAGACAAGAAGTATTTGGAAGAATTGGGAAAATTTTTAGAAAACTGTTTCCCGCTAGTAACATCACTGAAGACAGATAGAAAACTGCTGAGGAAGGAAGGCATTCTGGCATATCCTTAAAGGATAACTAGGTTGCCTATGTTAGAAATTCATTCTTAAATAACTTCAAGTTCTCAGAATGTACATTCTTGTAACATGATTTCTTTATACTATGGTCTACCAAACCAAAGACCTTTCATATGAGTATGTAAAACTGAGGGGGAAAGCTTTGAAGAAAACATGTCTAGTTTTTATGTTCTACAGATGTCTATTAAAACACTCATACCATCTCAATTTCCTCTTTGCAGATGGGGCAAGACTGTTTACAAGGGCAAGTAGTTACAGGAAAAAGGGGGAATGGGTTTAAATTGAAAGAGAGTAGGTTTAGATTAGATATTGGGAGAAAATTCTTTACTGTGAGGGTGGTGAGGCACTGGAACAGGTTGCCCAGGGAAACTGTGGATGTCCCATCCCTGGAAGTGTTCAAGGTCAAGTTGGATGGGGCTCTGAGCAACCTGATCTAGTAGAAGGTGTCCCGGTCAACAGCAGGGAGATTGGAACTAGATGATCTTCCAGGTCCTCTTCCAACCCAAACCACTCTATGATTCTATGGAAGCCTGCTAACCACTTAGCAGGTCTTTATAAAAGGTAAGTATTGATCTACAGAGAAGATCTATTGATGGTGTTGATCACCAGTTTAACCACTGTGTTTTGCAGAAGCTGAATTCCTTCTGTAATGACAATATGAGTCATGTGAGAAATCCTCAGTTGAGAAGATGGTGAGAAGTCCATCAGCTTGTCAGCTGAACCATCCAAGGCAAGAGATTCCCTTAAACATGATCTAATTCATCAGCAACTTATTTCCTTTTAATTCTGTATGCCTGTGTCTTTATCTTCATTTTCGTTTTGCATTATCTTGTTTTGAATTTGGATGTTGCTTGTTTCATAACCTACCTTGAGTTAAAGACAATTTAAAATAATTCACCCGTCACGGATCTGACATTCCTTAAAATCTATTGGGAAATATTATCAAGAGCTCACATGCCCAGATCATTGCAAATATCAGAAATATGTAATTCTATGTATGTAGCAGGTCCCTGAAAGTTCTCCAGTGGTTGCTATTAGTCAGGGATCTTTTTGAAAGACAATAAGGCAGTGGTGCCTGAAAGAAGTGCTGATTCTCATGTTCCCTTTCTGGATTGTTCACTGAGACCTGAACTGCTGCTTTTGGGAAAACTGAGCTCCAAATGGACTTTGCACAAGTGACCCTGTCCTTTGCAGGTGGCACCCAGCAGTCATGAGTAAATTGTGTCTGCTGGCCTTGATAAATCCTTGTCTGCAGCCATCACTGTACAGACTGCATGCATATGAGTTTCAAAATATGAAAATCCTCTATAATTCATTTAAAGAGAGGAAGAGATTGCCCAGACAAGGGACAATTCAAGAAACTCTCTCTATAGGTTTTGTGTCACTGGTATTATAATATGAATTTCTGCTGTTGTTTAATATGAAAAAGCAAATGGAATCATGAAAGGATGGGGGAGAAGGGATTTAAAAACAGCACCAGGAAGGCAAATGTTTCTCTTTCTGTCTGTAGCCTGTCTGTCTAACAAATCTCCTTCCCAAGCAATTCTGCATAAAGTGGGTGGCACGTACAACCAAAGGCTCAGCAAGGCGCTTTTGCAGCTGTTGGTATTGAGGATGCAGCTGCTTGATTTTATAATTTCCAGCACCCTTCTTCAGAGAATCTCTTGCTGTCTAAAGAGATATGGGAAGTCATTAGCCAGCTTTTATTCTTCGAAGCACAATACAGGGGACAGAATTGGCTGGGATTGTAATTTTACAGCCTTATAGTGGAATCAGTTCTAAAAGTTAGCTCTTACATGCTTAATCTCTGGATTTATAAAGATGAAATGTAAAGAATTTTTTCTTTTGGACTTATATTCTAAAGATATAACTCGTGATTTCCCAGAACAGAGGGGCAGTTATCAGCAGTAGGTGTTCTTTGATCACTTGTTCACTTATGTGTTCTTACCTCAAATATATATATAGTCCAGGCTCTAAAGTGCAGGGCACTGCCTTGCTTGTGTAGTACATACAGGCATGCTTCCACCTTGTCCCTCCTATACTTCATAGGGAGTGTGTCCATCCTCAGATTTCCTTCAGCTCTGGAGCTCTGTTAAAATGCAGTGATGCTGAGGGATAACGATAGTGGATCACATGCCATTCTGCTAAGTCCCCCTTTTTAATTCAAGTGCTTGCCTGTGACTCTAACCCTGGGCAATGCCTTCCTTTTACTCAGTACCACAATAATCAACTGAGTGGGATGTTAAGGACTGTTTCACTAGAGGCAGCATGATGCCAGCCTGCCTCTGTGGTACTGACTAAACATGCAGGTGGCCTCCTAGCAGGAACCATAAACCAAGGCAACACCCCCTAAACCTCTCTTCGGTTTGGATAGTCTGTTGCTGGATTTGCCTTTGTGCAGTCATAGAACACTTTAACACAAGCAGGCAACCAGACAGTTGCTGCTGTGCCTTGGGGTGCTTTGAGATTTGACAGAAAGCTGTTTCAGAAGATTCTAGGGGTTTAGTCAAAGACTGGACTTCATAATTTTGGAGGTCTTTTCCAACCTTAATGATTCTTTGATTCTACAACACCAAAGACATATGTTTGTGGTTTCTGCACAAAAGTGTCAGAGTGTCTCTATGTTCAGTGTTTGTGGTGATTTGAGGGACTGTGCTCCAAGGAACACATGCAGGTGATATGAAAGTCAAATAAAATCTTAGGAGGAGAGGGAGGAGATGTAAGATGTGGATAAGGACAGGTTGGCACTGCCAGTTCCCTTCTCATCTTCTGGTCGTATGACGTCTTTCCCCTAAGAATCATCTTTTGGGAGCAATGAAATGAGCAGTAACTATGGTAGCTGGAACCTAAAGGAGTGTCAGTAATACTGACTGCCAAAATGGGTTGAAAAAGGACACTTTGAAAACCAAAATTCAGTGCATTAACCCCATCTCAACAAGGCAGTGCCATAGAGAAGCCAGTCATGGAGTGGAGAAGCCAGAACTATCTGAGGAGGAAGAGAGAAGTAACTGGGTAAAATGGGATTGGAGTAAATGAGAGCTCTGGGAGGAATATGTGTAAATTCATGCACTCAGCTGTCTACAGCTGCTGAGAAAGTAAATGTATGTGAACTAATGAGTTTTGTATCCTGTCAATGTCCGCTGTATTCAGGGTCGAAAGGACAAAGATAATCTGAGATGAGATGCATTTTGCCAATTTTTTGACTCAGCAAGCCTTGAGAAGAATATCTGCAAGAGGTAAGCCCCAAATCTAAATCTTTGTCTTCCCAACCTGAGTATGCCAACCCTAAACCCTGAGCAGATTCATCCGCTTTCTCAAAAGGAAGATTAGAATATGGAGGAGGTTTTTTGTTTTGTTTTGTGGGTTTTTTGGTTGGTTTTTTTTTTTTGGTTGGTTGTTTTTTTTAATTTTATTTTTCAGTTTATCACTTGTTTACCTCAACTGAAATCGAAAATAACTGTGGGGATAATCATAGATGTCTGAAGTTTCATATCCACAGTTCTATGTAAACTGAGGGGTTTGTGGATTTTTTATAGTTAACTAATGAAAGAAAAGCATATAAATGCTATTTAATGCTTTTATCTTTAATGTTTTGCTGAAAAATTAATTAAGAACTCAAAAAGTGTTAGAATGACCTATGGCAAGAGGGAAGGGTGATAGCTTTGGCAAGAGAGAAGGGTGATAGCTTTCTTAGAGTTTTCTTCAATTTATTATCTCTGCTTTATAGTATGAGGAAGTGGTATAGAGTAGTGCATGATACACTGCAATGTTGTAATTTTACAGAGAGGAATGCTTGGGCAAATACCCAGTACAATATCTGGTATATTCTACCACAGTTAGAACAACACATGGACATAATTGATATTCAATGTAATTATTGATTAATTTTGTTGAACCATCATAATAAAGTGGAAAAAGGTGACTAGAGACTATGTTAAGTGAGCAGTTTGGCTTTATGAAAGACTGCTCCAATGTTAAAAATAACAAGTTACTAGTAGAAGCAGAGAGAAGACAGCTAAACAAGATGAACCAAATTAGAACAACTCACACAATATAATATAAAAATTGCAAATTAATAATGGCCTTAGAGACAGAAGATTACCAGTTAGCACATGAAGAAAGGAACTGAAGTCTGTGATGTCAAAAAAAAAAAAAGGCAAACTATCATACAATCTTACTTACACAGGTGTAGTGCTGTGTAATAGGGCAGGAAGCTCAACCTCTGCCTGCATGTGGGACCACTAAGAGGGTCACACACTTTGCGTTCACGGGGACAGTTTGAGTGACTTCAGCAATATTTAAGTGTGAAGCCAACAGGCTCAGTCTTGCTGAGGAACATTGACTACAATTTTCAGCCTAATATATCATGGCAGATTATAGGGCAGCAGCAGAGGCAGAGCAAAGATGTGTAATGAGGCTGGGAGTACAGAAAACAGACATCACTGGCAGCTGCTTAATTACATTTTGCCAGTTTTCACTATAAAATCTGTCACTTCTCACTTTTTCAGATGATTGTTAGGGGCGTTGAGGGGCCCGAAGGTATTTTTTGTGAAGAATGAAAAGAAAGGAGGAGAGAAGTGGAGGGGAGTGAAGGCAGCTAGCATGTAGGAAGCTGCTTGCTGTGGCATGTGCTAATGCTGTGCTGAGAGGTTGTGGTGACTGGGGTGTGGCAGGGCTTGCCAAGAAAGGGGGCTCAAGCTGTGGGTACCCACGGGGAGTGGAGATGGGACACATGGGAAATGTTAAGGCAGGGATGATTCTCTGAGAAACCAGCAAGAAAAGAAAGGCAAGGTGAATGTGAGACACTTGATCTTTCCCTAGTGGGAAGTAGTTCCTGCTCTCCTGATGGATGCTGTAACTTGTTTTGTCTCCCTGGTGAGAATTTGTGTCAATGCAGGTCAAAAGTGCTAAGGTCTTTCTTTTAAGGCTCTAATTTTGGGGAAGAAACTAGTTATCAAAAATGACTGAATCCTCTGTGGCAGTCTGTCTCCTGTTAAAGTCTGCTAGTTACTGGGTATGTGCACTGGAATGTCTCATCACACAAAAAAGGTGGCATCACCTTTTATTTATTATATGGCTTTAATAAGGGTAAAAAAACCCCCTCAACTGATCTAGGGAAATACAAAAATAGAAAAAAATATAGAAAAAAATCCCTTAAACATTTTTCTAGTTTGGCTGTGCTCTCCTTCCTATTACTTAATTTCCTACTCATGTCCTCTTTTGTCAGCTCTGCTCATGGGATAGGAACTGTGTGTACTTAGCCTTGTTTCTGAAGAAAATGAGAACTCTGTGTGTGGATATAACTGTCCCTCTCTATATTTTTAGAAATGATGGTGAATATTTGCTCAATACAATAAAAAAATAAAATATCAATTCCTACAATTTCAACGAAATTTGATATCTGGAAAGAAACCCTCCTATTATCCTAGTCAAGAAAATAAACTCACCCTTTATTAGACAATTCATATTTTCATGCTTGCATTTCTTCTCAGAAAGGAGGCAGAGTAAAATGACCAAATCCTTTTTACTTGAACAGCAAAAGAGTGCAAAGCATTATAAAGGAAAATTTGAGAAATTGCTTTGTTTTCTAAAGGAACTATCCATAGGTCACAAGGACAGCATGTTTGCCTCAGAAAGCCTAGGAAAACAACAGCATTGTTTAGAAGGCAGCTGTATCATTAATTGAGAGAGCTTATTAAATTCACAGACTGTCTGAGAACTGACACTAGTACCTAACCTGAACAGGATCAGACTGTGCAATTGGTGCTTTATAGTAACCAAAAGCAAAGAAATCGATTGAGATGTTGAGAGAGAACCGGACTTGTAGAACAGGAATCTTTAAGGGCATGAATTGCTGTGCAGAACATACTGAACTCCCTTACACTGAAGCACAAGTAACCTTCAGAATTCATTCAGAGCAGACAGATGTAGGTGCATGAGCCAAACTGGATAAACTGGATGCTGTAAAAGCAAAACAGAAGGTGTTTAAACTCCCTAAGCCTCAGACAAAAAAAAAAAGGAAATATTTTAAGGCGTAACACACTGGCTGCATATTATCCCTCAGAGCTATGTGCTTGCCTAGAGATGTGTGGGATTGCGATGTGTGGAGCAAGCACCCAGGCAGCATGATACTGTGACAGGAGTCAGCAAAGACAGTAGTGAATTGTTGGGTCATGACTCTGTGAAGGGGTTTCTAGAAGCTGTCACAAGCACACACTTCCAACAAGCCAGCAGGGCATGGCAGTACTGTTTGGGGGTATTAGCACAAGGTGATGATGTCTAGTTGTGTGGTGTTTCAGGGTACAGAGTGTGATGCTTAGCTGTGTTCCAGTCAGGTTAAGGTGTTAAAGGAATACAAAGTAGTGGGACAAATACTTTGTTTTACGCATTTGGAAAAAATACCACTTGCTAAACATCTCTGAGGCTTCTGATGAAGGTGAAAAACTGTGCCATGAAGATCTATTTACTGTTGCATGAGCATCAGGGCAAATGAGGCTTACCCTGTAAATGCTAAGTAAGGCAAGAGGAGGACTGCAACTCATTGTGGAAACAACAGACAGTCCTAAATGACTGTATCCCACTTTAGGGCTAAAGGCAGCTGGCCTCTACCTCCTGCTTTCTGACTGCCTGTGTCACAACCTTAGTAATGCTGACAGTGAGACAAAAAAAAAAGCTAGAGCTGGTTACAAGAGAGTAAGCAGTGGCAATTGGTGGTTTGCCTTTGGAGCACTGACTCTGATCCAGGTGACATGCTTCAGTTTTCAACACCTGGCTCAGTGCATCTCTATTACAACATTCCTACTTCACTTTGTTGTCATTCTCAGTTAGGAGCCAACAATACATACCTCACATATGATTATTTGTCACATCAGAAGAATTTACTTCTCCAAGTTTAGCTCCACCATCATTCATAGCCTCTCTAAGGACAGCCAGTCTCCCACCCAGGCTGCCTTAAGCTGACAGGTTGCTCATCCTCAGTTGCTCATCCTTCAGATAAATTCAGTAAATTAGACAGCAGGCTTTTGGGTGGAAAGTTTCTGAGGTCTGCAGGCAACATTGGCCAGATGGGAAGAAAACTGGTTAATGGTTGAATAGCATATGCTGCAGCTTCAGGGCCTGACTTATTGGTATCTGCTCAGAATCACTCAATAATCACACCTCCAGGTGAGGGACAGAAATCCTCTCCTCTTTGTTGCTTAGGCCCTGCTGACAGTACTCTTCATCTTGCAAGAAATGACTTCAGTAACACCACTGAGGGGAGCAGTGACCTGTGGTGTTTGCTTCTACAGAGCTGCTCTTTGCTGTACCCTGGGCTGAGTTGCAAGGCTGTGTCAAAGCTAAGCTGGGATACCCAGCAGCTATCCTTTTTTTTTTTTTTAAAAAAAAAAAAAAGCAGATTTAGCAGATGAATGTGTAAAAGCTGTGTATCTACATTTGCAAGAGAAAATATTAATTGAATATTCAGAACGAGAGGAAATGGCCTCAAGTTGTGTGAGGGGTGGTTTAGATTAGATAATATTAGGAAATTTTTTTTCATGGAAGGGATCAGGGGACAGGCTGTCCAGGGAAGTGGTGGAGTCACCATCACTGGAAGTGTTCAAAAAACATGTGGATATGGCACTTGAGGACATGATATAATGGTGAAGATGGTGGTGGTGCTGGGTTGAGAGTTGAACTTGCTAAACTTAAAAGTCTTTTTTAACTTTAGCCATTCTATGATTTTGTGATTGGTGAAAACATTAAATATGTCAAGAATCACAAACTGGGCAAAGAAGTAGCCAATGGAAGTACCATTTTTGAGGATTATTTCATAATCCCATTCATTTCCTGTTGAAAGGTGAGATTTGTCATGGCCATTTCCCAGTCTTGCAAGGCAAGGCATTTAAAGCCTCACTATCTTTACCATCTGGAAGTTATTTAAATATATAACTTTTTTCACACCTTATCCAGAAGGGGCTTAGACAATGCTTGTGCTGCAACACTACTGCAGTGCCACTTCCCCGGTTTTCTCACATCTAAACAACCCCAGTTCTTTACAGATTTATTCAAGGGGAAATTTTTTCCACATTTTTTTTTGTTTCCCATTGCTATCCTCTGGACTCTCTCCAGTGGATTCTTACCCATCAGTTGTTTCAGGCTGAGCAGCGTGCAGGATTACTGCCTCTGCCATGCAAGTTGCAGTTCTGGTTTTACATTTCACTATCATACCTGATGTTCCTGACTTGTCTATCACGAGCCAAACTCTCCATGAACTTGATATGAGGAGCCTTGGCATGACTATAAAAAACTGGTGATCTAACAGAAACCACATGTTCATGAAACTGGGGCTTCAAATAATATACATAGAATCAAAATATAGGAAAGCTCTCAAAATCTCCGTTAGACCATTTAAGGAAAAGTCCAATTAGCAATCCATCCTTCAAGCAGGAAGGAAGAGCAGAATTGAGAAGAAAATGCTTCACCTCAATTACATTGCAGAAGAAAGGTAATGACAATGTTTTCTTTCATTTAATAATGCAGAGGTGGATAAAAAAAGCAGAGTAAAAAATCCCTGAAGAAGCTTCAGAGTATTTGCCACATTTTCCTATTTTATTTCAGTTCACTCTAACATTAATATACTATATTTCTTTGGATTAAGGACATGGAGATGAAAATGGGGTTTGCAAAGATGGATCCTTTGAAACCCCTTTTGAAGTGAAAGGAAAATTAGATAACTTTCATGCATATATTGTCACCTTTTATCTAGATCCTAGTTTCATAAAGGGAAACCTACATCTTGGAAGCTGTCTTACAAATCAGATTTTCTGCTGTAATGCTTGAATAAATATCCCAGAGGAGGCTCTTCAAAGTGCTTTTCTGGCTCAGAGCTCTTCAGTTTTTGAAATTAATACCAAGAAGCATTCAGCAGATGGACAGTCAAAGAACAGTTCAAACAATGCAGTGATCAATCTTGTTTCACTCAGATATCACCTGTGCAAAGAGCAATAATGACCCATGAACCAGAAATATGGCGAACAGTTCCCTGAGCTGCAACACGACGTGTATAGCAGAGGTGAAGAGGGCAGCCTGAGAAAGGTTTAGATCAGCTTGGTGATAATACTACCTTATCCCTGATTATGTTAGTCCTGTGGCTTCCCAGAACAAAGACATGGATTGCTGTGGGCTAATGTAAAGAAAAGTCTGACATAAACTTGGTGGAGCAGCACATAAAGGTTCACAGTGCCAGTCCCTGCCATAGTCCTCTTTCAAAGGGCATAAATCTGAAATAGATATATAGAGGATAGAAAAGAAGGAAGGAAGGAAAGGAATCCGGTGTATGGCTCCAGCACCAGCCCTCACTCAATATCAGGCCAATGCAGATCTTTTCTAGGAGATGTGCTGCACATGATCACAAAATCACAGAATGTGCTGAGTTGGAAGGGACCCACAAGGATCATTGAGTCCCACCTTTCTGCCTGCACAGGACTATCCCCATGAGTCACACCATGTGCTTGAGAGTATCATCCAAATGCTTCTTGAACTCTGTCAGGCTTGGTATTGTGACCACTGCCCTGGGGAGACTGCTCCAGTGCCCATCCACCCTCTGGGTGAAGAACCTTTTTCTAATGATGAATGAGATTGTGTGTTCAAACCCATGGTTTGCTATCAGTGATTAACATTTACTTCCTTTTGTGCTTTTGTAGATCTCTATAAACTTTCCTCTGTTCCTTAAAGTATAAAGGACCCTTTAGGTCTTAATTGGCATTGAAATAATGAAGTATGAACATGGATACCACAGGATACCTAATTTGGCTGTGGAAAAGCCCCAGTAATGATGAAGAAGAATAGAGCAGCATAGCTTCTCTTACAAATTGAGACCTTCTGTAGCATCTCTTAGCCTCAGAATAAAAAAGGGAAATGCCTTCTAGGGGTGTGCAGTGATACACAAACATGAGCTAAAGCAGCTGATGTTATGTGGAGGAGCTGAGTTCATAAAGTTATCTCTCAAAATGGTGATATTTCACTAAGTGCCTGCACATATGTCTGGCTTTTAAGCTCCTTGGATGAAGCATTTTCTTAGCTCAAAGACCATACTTGTCCTTAGTGTGTCCAACCCACATCATGAAATAACCATTAAGTAGGAAGCAATAACTGAGATAACATTCAGCTTTGTCTGTGATCTCCAAAATTAATATGACTGAGCTATTACAACAGCTGTAATGGGGAATTTAGGGGTGATACAGAATAGAATATTTTCTGCTCTGATGCCACAGTTATATCATCAGACAGTTTGTAATGTGCATCAGTTGTCACAACAGTGAAATCTTTTCCACTGTGGAGATAATTTCCTGCTCTGTTACTTTTATACAGCTTTCTGTTGCAATAAAGTTGAAGTTGTTATTATGCGGAAAATATGAAGAGTAGCTAATTATACTGGTCTAGCCATCCTGCAGGTGTTTTACATTGGTTTCTAGAGTCTAACTAACATGTAAAAAATGTGTGCATATCTTCTACTTATACTTCCAGCAAACATTTTTTTAAAGTCACTCGTTCCTTTTAGGGCACAGAGCACAGCTGGTTTTATAGGATTTTAGTCTGATCTCATCTCTCCTCTTGTTTTTGGCTTTCCTGATGCTTACCCCACACTGGCCACTGACTCAAGAAATGTGAAACCAGTACCATCCTTTTACTGAACTGCAATAACAGCTTCCAAACTCCTCTCCCAGCCCTTCAGATTTCCTCATGACATCAAAGTAATGGGTCAATACAATTCCTGTATCAAGGACTCTCTGCCATGGCTGCCCTATCAAAAGCCATCCCTCTACAGCCTTCACTATTGTCTCCCTGCTTCTTTGTTCCTCATGCACTGAACAACTCCCCTTCTCACAGCTTTTTTCTGTCTCACTGGCACCATGAATTCTACCATGCCAAAACTTTCAGATGTGGTTTATTTTGCACCTGTGAGTAATTTTTCTGTATCAGCCTTCATTTTATAACTGTGTCATCACACTATCCAACATTCATTTTCACGTGCCAACATCACTCTGCTCTGGTTGAACATCACCAGATCACATCATGTGCCTACTGAAAATGCTTAGCATAGTAAAAGGTTTGAACATTCCCATGAATAGTGCAAATATAAATTGTTGGACAGGTGAACTTCTGAAATGATATTGGGCAAACGTATTTTCTTGATAACTTTTTAAAATATTAAAATTTTACTCTGAATTTTAACATGAATTTGTTGAAGACTCAGTTTCAGAATTCTTTCACAGAAAAGGATCATAAGCTATAAGGTTATATTGTTTGCATAAATATTATAGCTAAAATTTAAAATAAAAATCATCCAAAGTGGTCTCTCTGGATAACACAAAACTGAGCTGTTGAACAGCTATTGCCCAGGGCTCATTTAAAAATTTTAGAGGCTGAAATGGCTTTGTTTGTTGTCATCCTGGGTCTTAATTTTTTCTCATGCCTCTTTGTACCATGCACAGGGAGCTGTAACAACAGAATTTCAAATCAAATGGTGTCATTTATAACTCTGGTAAAGCAGATTGATTGGCAATACTGGAAAGAAAAGCTGTAAAGTGAAATAGTTGGAATATCTCATCCTCAGCTCTTCCTAAGATAATACAATTAGAAAATCAGAGAACTTGAAATGTTTTAGGGCAGAGACTGAGAAGAGATACTAGGAAGTTTGCCATTGCTTGACATCAATCTAGGAAGTGCATTGAGAATTTTTTCATGCCATCAAAAGAGTGATTACTGATTTTTTCATCACTTTGTTTATTGTTTCTCAGTTAATAAAGGGATGACATCAGCATGATGAAGTAACAGTTTCCAGCCACTGCATAAATCCTGAAATCATGGAATCTCTTATAAAGCAGGAGGCTATAGCCTTGTAACAAGTTTCCCTCATCAATAACTCTGTTTCTCCTAAGACAACCAGTTGCTAATTTTGGCTGAAGTAGGTAGACTTGCCATGTCATTGTTCCTGAGAACTGTCTGGGAGAGGAGGATAACTGTCCATTCCCACTGTTCACAGCACACAGGACATAAAGGAGAGTGCTTAATTTTCCTTAGGAATTTCTTAGGACTGTTTACAGCAGACATTAGGGAAACTTTTCTAGTGATAATGCCTGCCCAAGGGAGGAATAGATTGCGCTGGGAGAAGTGTTGTCTCTGTTATTGGGAATTACACTAGAATTCAAGAATTCTGTTCAATTCTTGCTTGGGTCAAGGGTCAGACATGGATTATCAAAATGTAAAAAACAAGTAGATCACCATTTAAGAATTTTTCTGGTCCTGTTATTATTTATTTATTTTTATAAGCAATTTCCACCACCAATCCCGATTTGTTTTATGGGAATTTACAATTACATCTGCATTACTGAACACAAGCTCCCTAATGTCCACCTGTGTAGAAATTCATGTAAGAACACAAGAGAATTTCAGACTGTCAAGACTCCTTGAATTATGAATAAATTTTTAAAAAACCCAACCCCTTACTGTATGATATTTAAGGGCTCACAAAAATTTTTATTCATATTGTAACTTTAAAGATAAATGTGCTTTCATCACTAACTTGCTTTTTGCCTCTGTGGAGTATCTTCATTGCTTGCATGACACATGGTCATTTTTTAGCAACGTGTCTGTCCAAGAAAAAATCCAAAATATAATGCATTGTAAATAGCTAATCTAGGTTAAAAAGGACAATAAGATCATTATGTCCAATTGTTAATCAAACACTGTCAAATCCAACACTAAGCCATGTCCCTCAGTGTTACATCTACAAGTCTTTTAAATACCTAGAGGGATGGTGACTCACCCACTTCCCTGGGCAGCCTGTTCCAATGCTTGAAAAACCTTTCTGTGACTAATATCCAATATAAATCTCCCCTGGTGCAACTTGAGGCCATTTTCTATTGTCCCGTTACTTGCTACTTGCGAGAAGAGACTGACACCCATCCAGCTACAGCCTCCAGTCAGGTAGTTGTAGGGAGTGATAAGGTCTTCCCTCAGCTCCTCTTTCTCCAGCCTAAACACCCCTAGCTCCCTCAGCTGCTCCTCATGAGACTTGTGCTCCAGATCCTTCACCAGTTCTTTGGAGAGAAAAGATTGTTGTTTTGTTTATTTATTTAAATGGCAACTTTCTTTTCCTTTTGGACTTTTTTTGTATACATACGTATATACCACATTGTGGTTCACTCAAAATCTGAAAAAGAATTTAAAATCCTTGAAAGCAGATTTGTATTTATGAGATTGCTAGTTGTGACAGATTACCATTCACTCTAGAAATAGAAATTATGCTTCTATGATAATATGACTTAATATTAAGGGTACTATTATTAAGGGGACTATTACTGTAATCTTCTTTTTTTCTTTGTATGCTGGTCATGTGCTTATTCAGGTCTTTCATTCACCAGATCTGTGACTGTACAACTGACTTCAGTGGTTTGGTCCCAGATTTGCACAGATATGAGTCAGAAGAAATCGAGAGAATCTTTGAGATATAAAACTCAGTCTGAATACGATGAAAGAGGATCCACATTTTTTAACATATTTGTCATTGATACTATCAGTGTTGAGTATTTTTTAATTTCTGTAAAAATGTATCTGGAAAGACAAAAACAGATACATAAAAATAGGTATATATTTATATATAATTATACCAATATAAAATATTCATCTCATTCCAATGGTGTGCTCATATTCTTTCTCTACCAACAAACAGAGTCTATTTTATGGGGTTTTTTTCCACAAACACACCCCGGTCTTTTTTTTTATACTTTGCATATGATTTTGCAAGACTCCTTGACTTTGATTGAAAAGTCATTTGATAAATAATGTAATTATCTTGTCCACTTCTGTATGCCCCATTTACAACATAGCAGATCATTTGTCAGCACTTCATTAGCCAGACAGCCACGTGTCTTAAGTGAGCAAAGGAATATGTTTTAGAATGTAAATATTAAAAGATAGGATTTTTTTACTGAGTTCAAACTACACGTAGTGTAGATGGGCATAGGTAGATGCATGGGTTAAAATCTGCAAAAGAAACATTTCTTTGAAATGTCCACTGATAAAGGGGTCATGTCTCTGTTAATAACAGGCGGCATGACTCACGTTGTCTGCTGCAAATAATATATGTTGCAAATATAGTCTGTCTATTTATCTGCAAAGTCATTTTATGAATTGACCTTGAATGGCAGGACGATTGAAAAGTCTTCACTGTGAAGAGAGAAGGAACAATTTTCAGTCTATGCTGTTTCCTGAAGTTACTTGCTTTCATGGCAAATTATTTCTGCTGTACCTGAAATCACTTTAGTCCCATTCTACTACCTGTTTGCATAAGATTATTTTCAAGGGGGGGGGGAGGGGAATAGAATATGAAAGCAAAGGGAATTATAAAATAATTATTACATTATGACAAGTAATAAACCAACTGTTTATTTCTTGAATCAGTCTCCTTTTATTTTTAGATGCTAACTGTCTATCTACAAGTAAATATAAAGAAAATGGAAGACTTCAGGAAGTCCAAAAGGAGGACACTGTTCTCACAACTGAGTTACTGGATGAAACTTTATAAAGGTCTTTTGTTCTTTTATCACCAGTACAGATGACCAAACATCCCTTTGCAAAATTTTGACTTCCCTCTGCAACCTGTTTTTTGGAGGTGAGTAGCAGCAGAAGGAAATGCAAGCTAAAGCTAAAAGTCTCATTGTGGTTGCTTTCAATAACTGAAACCTTTTTTAGAATTTCCTTAACACAAGATGCAAGGAACTGTCTTAATGCTTCTCTGATTGCATCTCTGAAATATTATGTGGATTTGTGTTCAGTGGTAAAGGAGGTAATTTTCTAGACTCAAGGGAATCCTTTAATTTTTGCAAGCAGAAGTGGATGCTTGACACATATCAAATTTCGGAACTTGTAATGACAAACTAGACAACGGTACTTAAGTGACTGAGGAGCAAAATTTATTAAGTCTTCTCTAAGACTGTATTTTTTTTATTCATAATGGTTCAGTGTAAAATGCCAGGGTTTTGCATCTGCAAACTCAGTTCTGCTCTCTCTCAAATTAATGTTGCTTTTCTCCCACCATATATTGAAACATTTCAATAACGTGCACATACCTGATGTTCTTACCTTATATTTACTGCTTTATAGATGTCCTGTCACTTTCCATCACAATGATACAATGAAATTATCTATTCTCTATTATTTATATGCTACTGAAGATCAATATATTCCAGGAAAGATGCATCTACATCTGCCTGCCTTTGAAATGTAAGAAAGAATCGATAGGTATTTGACACAAAGTGTTTTTGCTGAGTGTTTTGTCATGTCAGTGCAAGCAATCTCTCTTGTTGCTTCTTAAACTTAAGTAAGTAATACTTATGTGTTTCTGTTGGCTTCTTTTTCGTAGCATGGAAAGAAACAAGCCAGTATTGGTGAAAAAGAACTGTTACTGAACTTGGTTAAAAAAGTCGTCAGACCTCTGTGCTGCATGGAACGAGAACAGAGTGTTTCCAAGCCACAGGATAAGTTCCAAATTCCAGACACTTCATCTAGAAATATCTGTCTGTAGATGCCTAAATCTTGACATCTCACCCTTAGGCCATGTACATCTTCTAGCTCCTGTTTTACCTCTGCCAGCTGCACTGATGTATCTCAACTCTTTGTCACCTCAAACAACAGTGGACATCAAATTTTTAGATTAATTTAGGACAAGTGACTGAGGTGTTTGGTAGCCTATGAAATGATATCCTCTACCTTTTTCAGTGCCCTTTAACAGTCCAACCCATGCCTGAATTCAATATGAACTGAAATGTAAATAACAAGAAAATGAGGTTAAGTATGAGCGAACATTTTAAGCTGTCTCCATCCTGTGGTTATATAAGCCTGTAGACATCTCATGATTTGTCCTAGAAGTTCCTTGAATCTTCTTTCAACCAACTGGTAGTGTGAGAATTTTGTTCAGCTGATGCAGGAATGACTGACAGTGATGCTAGATTCAAACACAGAGCACAGCCCACAGAGAATTATAAAGTAGGGCATTTAGGTTATAGGCAGTCCTCTTTAGTCTGTCAGGTTGTTTGTGCAAATGGTTTCTTCTTTTCAGTACAGGAAACACACAGTTTAAAATCAGCCCTGAGTGTGAGTAGGCAACAGAGACCTGGCAATTGCATTGCTCAAGTTGGGTTAATTGCACAGCCTCAAAGAGTTGTGTCCCTCTTTGACTAATCTGTGGGAATGAGACTTCCTAGATAGCCCTAATAAAACTGGATACCCTAAATCTGTTTTCAACTGAAATTACCTTAACAAGATTCTCTTTTTTTTTGTTGTTGTTAATAAGCCTCTGGATGACACATTTAATGGTCTTGGGTATCTTTATATCTCTTAAAGATTATATGTATACCACCCTCATGACATCTTCAGGACGACGCAGGGAATTCAGTTGTAAATAAATCTTCCAAGTGTATGGATTACCTTATCGATATCAGTTATTTCAGTCCTTCATTTCAGTACAAAATATAATTGTTTATTTGTCTGTTTCTCCTGACCATCAAATTCTAACAATATCTTATCAACCACATGTTAGCATAGCCTTAATATCTTTTGTTTGCTGTGAAGTAAAGTTTGAACAGTGATGTACTCACAAATGACTGCTTTGTACAAGATCTTGACACTAATTAAAAGTTTAATCCAATAGTGTAATTTTTTGGATCATATTTGTGTGTATAATATAAGCCTGAATTTAAGTCTTACTTCCCACATGACATAAGTTCTACAACCCCTTCATAATTCAGTACAGCTGTGAGCTGCAGCAATAAGAATCCTGCAAGAAAATAAATTAATATGAACTAAAGGTTTAAAGGACAGAAGACCAATCTAACATATACACTTTGGACAGCTGTTTTTTCCTCCTCTCAATCTCTTTCATTATCCACTCTCTCTACTTACAAAATACCAATTGCTTGAGACTTTACCCTGTTCCTTAGCACTGCTCACAAACCCCTGTATTAAGATCCAGTGTGAGTTATAGATTGACATTTGGATTTATTGACAGCACAGGTGCACAACTGCTCTTTAACATAAGTGCCTTCTTTCCTGAAATTTCACTCCAGGACCTTAGTTTTTCTCCTTGCAGTTTGTTGGCTGAAAGAACCCTATGCTTCTTTCCAAGGCAAATTGAAGATAGCAGAGCCACTGAATTGGCAGAATTTCAACTGATGAGGTGGTATTTTGACCACAAATATCTTGCTGAGCTCAAACAGGCATCCTAAATCGAACACAAAATTGGTCTCTATAGTCCAGGAATGGGAGTGTGACAATCAGAAGGTGAACCTTTATTACAGTGACTTAAAGATGTGAATATAAGCTCATGTCAACTCTACTTTTTCTAAAAAAGAGTTAGAAAATCACATAACTAACAATTTGCTATTTTCTTGAAAAATCCTTTTAAAGCGCAGATGGATGAAGATTATGCTTTTTTCAATATCCATACCAAAACACTTTAATTTCCTAGTGAGCTACTTTCCCCACTGCAGAAATCTGATATAAATAATAGCTGCTTTAAACAGAGTTTTGAAATGATCAAAATAGAGAGTCTAGAACTGTACAGAGTCACTTAACGCTGTTCCTGCTTACCGAACTCCTGATCCTACTTTCTTATGCTGAAAATGTCAAAACAAGATATTTCAACACTGTCAAAAAGCTTTCTCCGCTGTTTTCAAAACACGTTTTTGCCTAAATTTTAAATGCTTTTTTGCCTGCTTTTTAAAATTTTGATATAATAGTACTCATAAATTTATTCTAATGGTAAATTGCTTTGAGAAAATTTATCAGCATACTATGGAGGTTTTGAGGAAATGTTAAAAATAAACTAATATATTATCAACAATTATACTGCACTTAGTTGTACAGACTGACATTGCAGTCCTGAATATGTGTCATGACACCAAGTGCCACTGTGAATTGCACTTCTTAATCACATATATAACATTATTTCAAAGGTGAAATAACCTCTGACAGAATGGCCCTCTTTAAAATAGGCATTTCAGTATGAATGCAGGTTTTGACCTCACATGGAGAAATGATGTGAAATCTTGTACAAATCCCACTTTAGATTCTTTTTACCCAGCTCAGAATCTGCTTTACCTATTTTCATATAATAGAAACCTCTATTGTTTTGTAATAAGTCAGTCCTTTGGGGAACTGCCTTCTTCATGGTATAATAAATAAAATAATGGCATTTATACTGGGCAACTGTAGAGAAGTTTTTAAGGTTACTTAATTATTCTGCTGTAAACTATGTTTACAGTCACAGGAATGTAGCTCTGAAATACTGGAGCTGTGTGCTGTTAATAGATAAAAGTTTTAAAATTAACATTCTTAATTTTTGGCTGTAGATTGTATAGGAACATTTTTTAAGACATTGATATTTTACTATGAAGATTTTGGAACAGAACATTAATGAAGTATCAGATACTTGAAAGTCCCAGATACTCAGAGTAAAAATTCTGGCTGCTCATTTGGCCTGGAGAAGTCAGTTCTTGTTCTCTTCCTTGTGCAGTGATTTACATGTTTGTAACAGGGCCTTATGTTTCATCTCAGGTTTGCCTTGTATGTCTATGTAAGAGATACTGCAAATTCAGTAAATCATCTTAATGCTTGGGCACCAGGAATGTGTTCCTTTCTGCCTAATTTGGATGTAAATTTAATTGTGACTATAACCTCACCGATGAAAGCAAATTTGGCCCTTAAATTTCTCGGGTTGGGGAAATTTTTTTGGGGTACTTGGGTTTTTCCAGCCTTGCAGTTCGAGGTATTCCGCTTTCATTAGACCAGGTTTACGAACATGGATGGAGACATATTGACAGCCGGGAATGAGGAGACCTTTCACCCTGCAGCTGTGCCTGGGGATGGATGTGCTGCAAGTACTCTGAAAGGAGCAAGAATTCTCTCTTGTTTCTTTTCCTTCTCCTTATCTTCATCTGCTCCTTTCCTCCTTCTCTGTTCATAGCGCTGTATGTTTCTTCGCCCCATTTTTTACAGTTCTTCAGCAATCCTTTTGCCATTTTTTTTTGTCTGTTAAAACTTCCACATTTAACTCTCTATGCCAGCCACAATAGATAATTGGTGATAAGAGTCAACGTGTATTTTGGAGTGTTGTTTTCTTCAAGAATTCCCTGCATGTTTTTACTGATCCCTATGGTGACAAAATTTTTCTGACACTGACCAGTGGCTCATCTTTTATTCTTGTTCAAGCCAAACAGTCTTTATACTGACCTTGAAGTGCATCAGTGCCTAGATCAATGGAAGAAAATAAAAGAATCCTTTAGTCTTACACCCCATATTCCTGTAATTTAAATGCCCTCTAAGTTTTACATCATCCTTACTACTTAGGGCAAAGTTTAAAAGTCCAAGAATTCATAGACCCTATGTTTTGCATCAATAGAAAGAAAGAGGACAAAGAAAATCACTTTCTATCATTTAGGCAAATAGAAACAAAGAGACTGTGAAATGAACACAGGTAGCAAGGAAAACACCATGAATATTGATTCTTCTTTACTGCAGAAGCTGTTATAAACTGCTTTTTGGGTGAAAATATTAGTGAGTAACATGTCAAATATTTGTTAAATGAATAATTTGAAGTGAGGAGTAGCAGAACGCTGTGTTTCCTGCAGAGGACACAGGCAGTGCTAACTAAATATATCTGAGAAATCCATTATCTTGCCTTCATAAGTAAAGCCTTTCTCTAGTGGCTAAGCCCTTAGGGAACTATGGATCTTTGCCATATTTGGATTAGTTCCATTGAAAGTGAAACAAATAAAAAAATTCAGAACTCCTTGATAGCTAGCATGATATCAGATGAGAGGAAAAAAAATACAACACTTTTTTGAGTGAGTTCACGTTCAAGTCTGCAGCTTTAATAGAGATGATGGCTGTTAATTCTGAAAATATGTGATGCTGAGATATCTGAAATGAACTCCCTATATGAAATGAGAGAAGGAATGGGGTTTGGTTGCAAGGACTTCTGTCCATTTTCTTATTTCATCCTCAGGATGATGGTGGCATTTTCATTGCTCTTAATCTGGTTCAAAAATCACCTACCAATGAAATTTTGCTTGCACGTTTTTCAGTTCAAATGTGCAAGGCACGGTTACGTAAATTTGCAACTTGTGTGCACGACATTTAACTAATTTTGGTGACTTTTGTGGCACAGATATAGGGGCTAAAAATTTTTCTCCTTTAAACAAGGCGAGTTACAAGTGTCTTACTACCTCTACTTGAATGGCAGAGGATACTGTGGGGACAATAACCCAAGGAACACCACCTTTGGTAGAAGACATATTCAAATCTTCTCTCTTTATATTTTGAATATCTTAGTTGGTGAATATTCTATTTTTACAATGTGTGAATTTCCTTCTCATAAAAAACCCTCTGTTTCCAAACTCAGTGGGTTTTGGAGACAATGAATTTTTAATGAAATTACATGAATTCTGGAATAACAGGATCTACTGTTATTATTGGTTTGGGAAATCAGTGTCTCCTGCTGACTCAGATTATTAGACTGAAATTTTGTGGCTTTTTGTTAATAAATGTAATCTGATTGCTTCAGTGCAATTATCATCCATAGCATTATCTGCATAACACCACATCTATTCTCCCTGTCCTCTCTCACCTCTTGACTGTGCATTATAAGCTGTTTCTGCTCACATGCTCAGACAACATTGATATGGCCTTAGTAGATAGCCTCTATATATAGTTTTCCATGATGTAGAGGAAGTTCCATATAACTGAACATATCCTTCTAACTTGGTTTTCAGACCTGCAACACAGTTTATTTGGTCGTAGAAAAAAAATTTCAGAAGATATTTTGTTCAGCACATTTCCCCAGACCAAAACATTGAGAGCTTTGTGACATCAATGCTCTGAGAACTCAGTGTTCAGAAATTGCTATCAGTGAGGAGACAAGAAAGCCTGTATATGATTGATGTAATGACAGTAAATTTTTCAGTTTTTTCACATTGAAGAATAGTAATGACACTTGCATAGTACGCATTTATTTTATTTGAAGATGTATGATTTTTTTTTTTGTCATTCCAGGTGTACCTCTTCAATCTCTCCCAAATCTGTGTGGGCTTCTACAGTCTTCTAAGTGACTCCATCATCACTTGCAGGGTTATGTGGTAGCATGTAGCTGAATAGCAGGGCATGGCTACTGTGTTGTCACCCCTCTCAACATGCTCATTGTGTTTTCCAGTAAGGAAAGGTGCAGGATTGAATTTTTTCGAGATAATCATTTTGAGCTGACTGGAATTGTGATCTTATAAGCCTATAATGTGTTGTGCAGGCCAGCATGAGTGGGTGAATAATGCACAGTCATCTGTAAAGGCGGTTGCTCTACAGCCTTTGACTTTGCATCGTGTGTCTCTATGGTGAAAACACCATCTGGTAATTGAAAATGGATCTTCCATTGCGGTTGAATAAAAATGTTACTGCAGAGGTGTGATGAAATGGAAGCAGGTGGCAAATACAGCCTTATGCAGTACCAGTACAGTGAAATGTTGTGGCAGTCTGCTGTGATCAGGAACCCTCATCTCTAGGCCATGAATCAGGATTCATAAAACTATCTGGACATCAGGATTTTTGCAATTACTTCCAAAGACACTCATAACTTACAGTCTCAAAGGCTTTCATCTGACACAGTATGCAAATCTTTATTTTACTGCATACTTCACCTGACGTTATCCAGCTATAAAAAGGGGTTGCTGCAGTCAGGTCTCAATCACATTGAGAGTTCAATTGTCCTTCAGAAAGAGTCTTTCAGCAAGCTCCTTAAGTGGGTAGCTGCCTATTTGTCTCTAAAGAATTTTTGCAGAGGTCGAGCACAGTGGAACGTGGAGGGTCACTTCCCTGGTTTTTGAAGTGGAGTGGGGAATATTGCTTGTATCATTAAACTTCCTGAGAATTGATCATTATCTGAAGCAGTAACATGACCATCTGCTGCCCACCATCCATGTATGAATTTATAGAACCACCTGTGATGGCTTTTGACTCATCTGGTAACCTTGTTTGGTAGCTTTAAGAGTACAAATTTGCTGGGGTTGCTAGTGGCTGCTTTGGGACTTACAGCACTTTGTCAAAGCTAATAGACCATTTAATAAACTGCTACAATGTTCACACAAGATTTTCTTTTCATCAGCCAACTGTATTTGACTCTCACTGCTGAGAAGTGGCTTGACATCCCTACCTCTAGAACTACAAACAGTTTTTTAAGCCTTTGTAAAAGAACTGGATGTTTTTCTCATGCACAGCTTGCTGCTGATCTTCTGGGTTTTTTTGCCTACCCTTTACATCTGAAGAGAGAAAGCTTTGCTTGAACTTCTGTTTGGCTATTTGGCAAGAAATTTGCTTTCCTGCTAATTTCATGCTATACATAATACATCTTTATAATGTCTATTTTCATCAAAACAATCCAGATATTTCCACATGGCAAAGCCATCTACCTTTGCTATGACATTGTACACTGTGTCCTGTGTCCCTGAGTCTTTTGCACTGGATTTTTTTTTTTTAAGAGCAACAACAAACTGGATTTGTGTTGTCTTTTGGCACATGCAACTTCAAATCATTCAACATTTAGTCTCTGAGTGGCTTTGACTCACTTGACAGCTGAATCCTTATGACTGAGGGCTAAACCCACCACCTATATCTTGCATGAGTGTTGTTATTCTGACATCATGAACGTAACATTGTGCTGTAGTGATGCATTTAATAACACTGGATATTGGGTCATGCCTGCAGCTGCACCATCTTGTGCTTGCAAACTTGCTTGCCAGCTTGCCAGCTGGCCCCAGTGTTAGAAACAAGACCACTTCCCTCTAGATGAAACCTCCCTAATACGAAGAGTTTATCATTTTGTGCAATGAGCTTGATGGTACTCTTGAGATCCAATGTTCTTTGATCTCAGCATGCCTTGTACCTCATGACAAGGCAATTATTATTCAAGGCAGCTATTTGCTATTATCAGTTAGTTGGAAACAACTCAGTGGTCTCTGAATCCTGCAGTGAAGAAAACATTCCCTCCTAGCTACAACAACATTTGTGTTCTCAGCTGACTATCCATTAGCCAACTCCTGTTTTTTCCAGATCCATTTTCCAGATAGGAGAACTTGCTTCTGGGTAAATACATTGATCATGTTTTGCCTTTCCCAACATGAAGGTACTTGATTCGTTTGAGGAAGGAAAGACCCCACTTTTGAGATGTTTTCATGCTGAAGCACTGTTAGCCCCTGGAGGTACATATGAGGTATATCAGATTCATCGCCAAAGGCTCAAACGCATACTACAAATAGAAAACAGAGTGGGAACTCTAGTTTTCCAGCAGGAAGACCTTTTAAATCAGACTATAATTAGTTGTCTCCATGCTGCCTGAGACTAGGACAAGAAGTAAAGAATTTAATTTATGGATGTGGGAATTTAAATTAGATAATTTTATAACATCTGCAATATTATTTTTGTAACAATCGAGGTGTAATTTGAGTTACTGTAGTGAACTCTCTTCTGCAGTAATTCAGGGGAAGGTTAAGAACTGACTATCACAAGTAGCACTGAGACAGTTTTTTCAGATGAGATCTTGAATTTGCTGTCTAGCATGGGATGGTGCCTTACATACTGCTAATAAAAGTCAATAGGGGTCAACAAGGACCAATTGCAAGAAAAGCATTCTGAAACTAACACAGAGAGAAGGTGCTGCAGGGTAAGGAGGCAGGACACATTCTTGGGCCCTGAGCTCAGCAATGCTTGTGACTCAACCAAAGCATGATGGTACAAAAGCGCATGTATTCAGTGAAGTGCATTTTTTATACTGAAATTGCACAGGCAGTCAGCTTTGAATGCCTCTGGCAGGTTGGATCAACGCTGAAGTAAAGAGTTTAGGTGTTGTGTGGCTGGGATGGATATTGTTTATCCCAAATAGCTTGAGGCTTTTTCTGCAACACCCAATTTATTAATTATTTTCAATAATTAAGGTGTATTCTCAGTTCTGAACAGGCCGAAGATATTACATGTTCAAAAAAGGTCAGGATAAAATTGTTTTTCCCATTAAGACATGCTTTTAGCACCTTTAGCCTGGAATCATGTATTTTATTCAAATGGAGCTCTGGGAAATAAAACAAAAAATATATTTTTGCTTTTAGTTTGGCACCAAATACTATTTAGACCATAAAATAAATGTGACAGGAAACATTACTGATGCTTCTTATCTAAATCTCCGAGCACATTAGCACTGTTTGCATTTACTCTCAGTACACTTGCTGATTTACTCTGCTTGGAAACCACCACTTAAGTTAGTCAGTGATTTCAAATCGAATTATGCCCATCTAGTAGAAAATCACTAATCTGTTAACATGATAGTTTCTATGCCCTCCTGCAGCACTGGTAATTAATAAACTGATTTCTATCTCAGACTAGTTTTCAGTAAGTACAACATGAGTGACATTTTATTGTCTAATTTCTAAAAGATAACTGAGGAAAAGATGAAGTCTTTATTGTAGCTATAATTTATACGTTGAAGATGAAAATCAAGGTTATTTGGTGTTAATTTGGAAGATATAAGAAATGAGGTCACTTCTGGAACTGTCTTATTTGAATGTTGCCAAATTTCCCAGCAAATCTGAAAAGGATAGGATTCATCCAAGAGAAGACAGGACTGTCTTGGGTTTGTAAGGAAAATGCCAAACAGCACAGTTACAAACACAAAAATACGAAGTATATTCCTTGATGTGCTAAATATCAAAATACTTTCTAATTGGGTCAAGTTTCTTTTTGATAAGTTAACTTTCTTCCAATCTGCCATTAAATTTCTTTGTATTAGTCAATTTATATATCCTTCATGGAGATTGTCAGACATGACTCCTGCTTGTCTTTAGCTTTCCAATACTTTGAGTACCTTTGTTTGGAGGATTGCAGAGAATCAAGAACTTACTTTTGTATAGCTACAATCTAATCAAGGCTATATAATTATTCATATTTTTCCTTTTTCAGCCACTTTCTGTGAAAACTGTGCCTTTCAAAATTACTAAATCCAATATGAAAAAATCCACTTGCTTAACTTCAGTCAAAACTATGTTTTTGTCAGTGTACGTTGTGCAAAGGCCATGAGTAGTGTCTCTAAAAGTACAGGGACCAGTACAAAGTACACTACAGCTTGAGAGGGAAAAAATAACCAAGGAATATAAAAATTTGCTTGGAATTAATGCAGTGAATGCATGTATTCTCAATAAATATACATGTTTGGGTTGTTCACTTGGTTATCCGTAGGATGAAAATCAAAAGAACTGTCCTGATGTAAGACTGCAGCAACAGGATAAAGCTTTAGGTACCTATGCCCTATGGCTTATGCTATTTTTTGCCAATACTCCCCAACCCTCACTTTTACCGTGAGTCTATTAAAAACTCTGTAGCAAGGAGAAAGAATTTCTCTGCTGCAGTGAATTTGGTTTATGTGGCAAGGTTTTGGTAGTGGAGGAGCTACAAGGATGGCTTCTGTGAGTAGCTCCTAGAAGTTTCCATGATATCTGACAGAGTCAGCACCAGCTGGCTCCAAGATGGACCTGCCAGTGGCCAAGGCTGAGCCCATCAGTGACCTGGGATAACAGAGCTAAGGGGAGGGAAAGTTACTGTGCAAGAGCAAATTTCACCTGGAGTAGAGAGGATTGAGAATATCTGAGATCAACAGCCCTGTAGACACCAATGTCAGTGAAGACGGAGAGGCAGGAGGTGCTCCAGGTGTGAGAGCTGAGATTCCCGTGCAGCCCGTGGCAAAGACCATGATGAGTCAGGCTGTACCACTACAGCCCATGGAGGTCCACGGGGGAGTAGATATCCACCTGCAGCCCATGGGAATCCCATGCCAGAGCAGTCTCCTGGCAGGGCCTGTGGCTCCATGCAGAGACGAGCCTATACTGGAACATGTTTCCAGGCAGGACTCGTGACCCCATGGAGGGACCACTCTGGAGAAGTTCGTGAAGAACTGTAGCCTGTGGGAAGGACTAAGTTTGGAGAAGTTTATGGAGGACTGTCTCCTGTGGGAGGGACTCCACACTGGAGCAGGGCAAGAATGTAAGGAGTCCTGCCCCTGAGGAGGAAAGAGCAGCAGAGACAAAGTGTGATGAATGGACTCAGACCCATTCCCCATCCCCCTGCACTGTTGGAGAAGAGTAGGGAGAGAAATGCAGAGTGAAATTGAGCCCAGAAAGAACAGAGTGGTGAAGGTGTTCTATTTCTCATTATCCTACTTTGATTTGATTGAAAAAAATTAAACTAATTTCCCTGAGTTGAGTCTGTTTTGCCCATGACAGCAATTGCTGAGTGATCTCTTCCTGTCCTTATCTCAACCCACGAGCCTTTAGATATGTTTTCTCTCCTCTGTCCAGATGAAGAGGGTAGTGATAGAGCAGCTTTGGTGGGTAGCTGGTGTTCAGTCAGGGTCAATCCACTACTTGAAGAAGGGTTTGAGTACCCCAAACCTGTACTTTTTCCTGGTTTCTATTTCCCTTGCAGCTGTAGACCAGCTGCAGAGATGCTGCTACAACTCACTTGCATAAGAGTCCAAAGACCAGACATTCCCCTGACATCAGAGCTGAGCTCCTTCCTACTAGGCACATCTAAAGTGTGCCCCTTGTGTAGGGAGAGTGAAAGTGGAGAATGCCCATCTTTTGGCTTTCTGCAAAACAGCTTTTATTGCTTTCCAGGCAATAGCCTGAAGTATTTTCATTTACTTCTCAAGTTTTATAAATTTATGAGATCTGGAAAAGACCGAAGAACTTAAAAATGTGCTAAGTGGGTAAGTACCAGTAGATCATGTGGACCCTGCTTGCTGAGTACATTTAATCTTGGTTCTTGAGTAACACTCACAAGGATGATAGAAAATATGTCAGTTGGGACCCATGCACATGCCCAGGCTGCCTTACATCAAGATATACATCAAGTTCCTCCCACCATAGCATTCGTTTCTATATTTCTGCAGTTGTAATTGCGTTTTCAGACATGAGCTCTCCGGTATTTGGGGCTGCTGGTCCCAGCTGTTATAATAGCAATCCTTGGTGTTGGAGTCACTAAGCATTAACATATTCACAGAACAACTAAAAGCTTATTTCTGCTAATACCTAAATGGAAGCAGATTTCTGAGGACCCAAGCATCCTCCAGTCAAGACCTTCAGTCCTTGTTTGCAGGAAGGATGTATAACATAAGCCTATAATTACATTCTGTAGAATAATCAATAAGAGAGACAACAATTCTTCCAGACTGCTGGATGCCTGGTTTTCTAGATATTCTCATGACTTCTGTTAGTATGACTATTAGAAGTAGGATAATTTGTGCAGTGTAAATATACATGATGGCAATTGATTGGAATTATTTGTACCAAAAACCTTAAGTGGAGTTGAAAACAGACATGTAAGCCCTAAATTTGGAATTGTACTACTAGGATTTGATAGCAAATTATACCATTGGAGATTGGCAATGTTAAAAATAAGAAGCAAAAATTAAAACTTTTCATTTAATGACTGTTTGGTCCTTCCTGATTAAATATTCCCTTTTGGAAGCCAGAGGCTGATTGGCAAGCTCAGCAAAACACAAAAGTGTATTTGCTGCAAAGGCTGTGCTGTCTAAGGCTTCTGCTGTCTTTTTAAGCCCATTAGAAATAAGCTTCTCCCTTTTGTTCTTCAAGGAAAGCAAATTATTACAAGTTGGTGAGCAATATAACAGCATCTGACATACGTGTGTTGAGTAGAGGAGAATAACCCTTTGCTCTTTAATGTATTAGTGCTATTATTTTGCTCTTTAATGTATTAGTGCTATTAGTGTATTAAATCTGCTCTTTAATGTATTAGTAATAGACATCCTCAGTAGACATATAATTGACCAAAAGATGAAGGGTTCTGTGGAAGGAAACATGGGGCATTACAGATAATGCAGTTGGGACAGGGGAGTTAAACTGAGTTGTCAGAATTTGCAGAATTAACATAAATTTATGTTTTTTTAAAAAAAATTAAGTTCAGAACATATCTGAACAAGCTGTCTAGGCCCTAAACTTTTACTTGCAAAGCAAGGGAATTTTAGTATTTGCAGTCATAAGTATTCTTTTGAAGTCTGTTTTTAAAACTTTACCTCCTGACTGCCCTGTGGTTACCTCTGTTAATAAGTCCAATATTTGACACTGCTACAAATAGCACTTAGCCATGGCTCTCTGAGAGCTTTGTACGAAACACTGAATACTTGATGAGTTGATACCATGGAGTCTTTCTGAAGTATCATTTCTATTCCATTTTTTTTTTAATGAGGAAACTGAGCTGAAAGACCTTGCCCTGGCTTGTAAAAGATCCAGGATTTAGATTCCAGCTCTATCATGGAGTATAATGTACATGACAATCCTGAGCCATTAAAAAGAGAAATGAATTATTGCTAATATGTGAGATACAGTCATGAAAAATGTTCTATGGAGACTTGTCACAGGAGCTGCAGAAGGTTACTGAGCTGCACAAATTACAAGCAAAATAATTTCATTCCATTTCATTAAATATTTGTGAGGATTTTATGTGTGCAGCCAGTTTGGAGTGGATTTGTCTCCTGCTGCATCTTTGTTCTCAGCACAAAACAGAAAAGCAGATCTGTAGCAAAAGTACTGGCAATGCAATTGTCAGTTTCTATTCTATATCAGACCAAATTCTTTTCAGCCTTTTGAAAAGGAGTCACTTAGGATATGTTCCAAAAATGTGGAACATTATGTAAGCAAATTGGAGCTTGCTTTGACTCTCACATTGTTGTCTCATATGCCTCCTTAACAAATGGATGGTCTCAAAATTTTTTAATGTAGGTCAGCATCAAGAGTGCCAAATTTCTCAGGTGCTTCCATCTGGTCCCTACGGCATGTTGACATGTGCAAGCATTCCTTCAACCTCATCATCTTCACTGTTGGCTGGTAACATCTGACAATGCTGCCAAAGTTCAGCATTGGAGGATACAGTGGTAATTGTAGATTTAACACATGGTTATGAGACACAAACAGCAGTATGCTCTTAGGTAAACACGCACCAAAAGTTCACAGATGAAGTTTAAATGCCCCTAATTAAAGGTTATTGTTCTGAAAAGATGGATAGTTGTAAAAAATAAATTTGAGGTTGGCTGTAAAAGGGTTCCCAATTATTGACTAATTCAGTCAGTCATTTAGAAAAGTGTTATACATGATGGTTTTTTTTGTGATCTCATGGTACAGGAGAATAGACTCAAATTTCAGGACTGCTTCCAATGACAATTTCACTATCTTATATCTGAAACAAGGTTAATTGTACTCAGCAGTAGTGCTGTCGGGTACAACCATGTAACTGAGATAACGTCCATTTAGCCAACATTTTATCATTTTTTCCCTTAAAGTTAAAAAAATGATGCAAATCAGAGGCTGTATGGTTTTGTCCACTGGGCAAAGCTCCATCTTATCACTGCATTAGCGGGTGTATGGCTTAAATACAAAGCAAAATAATTTACTGAGCACCATCAGAGTGCTCACTTATCAGTGTTCACATTAATATCAAAGAAAAATCTCCTGCCCCTGGAGTTTGCAGACAGAAAATAAAAAATAAAACTGCTGATATTGTTGTCTTACACTCAAAACAAGACAATTAGCTTCCTTGTTCCTTTTCCTCTACATTCTGGAACTAAGCCTGGCACTACTTCATCTCTGAATTAAGGAGGAAACACAGAAAACTCACAGTTTCTCTACCACTACATCCCTTTTTAAAACTTACTTCTTTCTCTGTTTACTTCTTGTACTCATTAGTAGCCAACAGCATTAAGCATAATTCTTCCACTAACATAATCCTTCTCTCAGCACAGGTAAAGATTTCAAGCCAACCATCCACAGATTCAGCAAACACAGTGCAGTCAGCTGCAAGCTGTTAATCCATAATATTTTGCCAATTAAGATGAGTCTAAAATATATAAATAAAAGTGTTGTGTTGGAGAAAAGGAAGCTGAGGGGAGACCTTTTTGCTCTCTACAGCTACCTGAAAGGAGGCTGCACCAAGGTGGAAGTCAGTCTATTCTCCCAGGTAACAAGAGACAGGATGAGAGGAAATGGCCTCAAGTTGAGCCAGGGAAGTTTAGACTGGATATTAGGAAAAATTTCTTCATAGAAAGGGTTTTCAAGCATCGAAACAGGCTGCCCAGGGAGGTGGTGGAGTCACCAGCTCTGGCAGTGTTCAAAAAATGTGTGGATATGGCACTTGAGGACATGGTTTAAGGGTGAATATGGTGGTGGTGCTGCGTTGATGTTTGGACTTGATAATTTGGATAGAGGTCTTTTCCAGCTTTAAGGATTCTATGATTCTGTGATTCCCATTAGCAAAATTGTTTATATTCCAAACATCCACTTTTCTTCAAAGATCTTTTTTTCCAAACTTCTTTTCATTCTTTTTGTGTTCCATCTTTCAGTATACCTCTTTGTGTATATTGCTTAAAACTGGATACATTAGTCATCATTGCTGATTCTCTTCCAATTCTTATGTAGACACTTCCTGAAGACTAAGTGTACCCCATTAACTTGTACGCACTTTGTGACCCAGTGTCACATCCTCTAGATCTTTTCCTATCAGGAAGCTGCCCAAGATGTTTTTTTCTCCATTTTTTAATGCATCTTCTGGATTTCATTTTCTTGAACAAACGCTTGTCACAACTGGCTATTTTTGATTTTAGACAATTTCTTCAGGTTATCAGATTTACATTGAAACAAAACCTATATTTCACACATGCTCACAGCAGCCCTGTTTGAGAGGAAGAGCAAGAGTATAAACACATCTGTATTTCATCATTCCGGTCCTTAACAGAAACATTAACCTGAAGTGGGTGCAAGTATCCATGAAATGGGACAGAAAAAAAGGCTTGGCTTTGTTTTTGTGCTGAACCTGCTTATTTCTTTAATTGTTTACGAAACAGTAATGAACCCTAAAACTTGCTGACATTGCTGTTTTATCACTGAGGACTCCACATGTGCCTGGACCTAACAGGTGTATTTTCTCTCAGATGGCCTAACTTAAGCTAATGCACTTGTCAACAAATGCAAGCACCTTTGGACATTGCTGCTTTTACTTCCACCCTGCAGAACAACTTAAAACTCAACTGAGTCTCTAGCTCTCCCAGTTGGCCCCTGGAAACCTGTGACCTCTCTCCACAATCCTCCATTTGCATTCTTAGGTTGATCTGGCTTGGACAATACTGGAGTGTTCCTGGGAGCTTTTAACCCCTTTTTGCACAACCCCCTGAAATAGGTCTGCTCAAAGACTGGAGGGCAAATTTTGCTGCTGAGAAATGTCATTTAGCTAATCCAGAAAGGACAGCTTTGGCAACTGAAAAGCTTCATATGAGTGTTTTGACTAAATGCTTTATAAAATACAATAGAAAGGATTCTTTCCAGCTCATTTCATCCATTAGCAAAATCCATATTTTCTATTTTGTTCTTTTAAGTTATTATTTTAACTTCCATTTTCTGTGGTTTTAGCTTATTGAAACAAAGTCTTTTGTTGGTTGTGAATAACTCTTTCTCTGTATGTTTTAATTTTAAGCTCATTTGCAAATATATTTTTTCTCAAATTAGGAACAAAAACCATTTCAAGTGTTAGAATTTCCAATGGGATGCAAATTTCTGTTTCCAAGCACTTTTACTGCAACCACTGATTACTTTCATATCTCCTTCTTTTATGCCCAAAGCACTCCAGGCATCATGATTTCCTCTCCATAAATAAAACTTTACCAGTAATAACATCTTAGGTTCTTGGCAGAGTAGATACAATTCCAGAGATAAAAACTCATTCCTTTAATGACATTTCTTTGACTGGAAAGGGAGGAATAATACAATCTGCAGATATAGCATTGCCTTGTGGAGATATTGGAGTAATATCATTGCTAATATTCTATTGGGCTAGACACCACAGTTCAGAGAAGTTCCAGTTATTGTGGAGGCCATAGGCAAGCTTGTGTTTTGGCTTTGTGATAACAGGATAAACAGACGGGACCTCTTAGAAGTAATCCTGGTACATTATCACCATGGGTTCATGTTTAGGAACAAAAAAAAAGCTTTTTCCTCATTCTTTGTTAATACTAATTCTCTGCTCAGCCCAGTGACATCTATTCAAAGAGGAGTAAGAATAGCCATTACAAAATAACTGTTTTAAAAGCCCCTCTCCCATTTTTAAATTTTTTTTTGTCCTACTTTTCGTGCTCTAACTACAGCACTGATGGTAAAGGCAGGGATTCATCTCCCCTTTTTCCCACACCTTTGCATGTCTGCAGTGCAGATGGTCAAGGTAACTGCATTTATAAACCATGGAAAAAAAACAGGTATTTTAACCAAAAAGCTACAGGCATGCTGAAAGTGTCCATTTCTTTCCTGGCTATTTAGTGGCTGCCAGAATGCCAGCCTAGTTGTAAAAACGCCTCTTTGGAGACAGGAATTCCACCCTGAATATCAGAAAAATGAGCAGTAGGTGATGAAAGCACCAAATCTGACACACAACTCTGTACTGTTTCTCACCTTGTATGACGCACAAACCACAGCCAGATCCCATAACTCAGCTCAGCCCAGCAGCAACCTTTTTCCTTAGGTCCCTGCAGATGATATCCAGTGTTGGTGCATGGCTCTCCCATTGCTGCACATGTGGAGCCTGTCCAACCCTGGGGATGTAGCTGGAAGCACAGAGCTCTGCTACCAGCTTAGTGGGAGTCCTCATTTTCTGTCTGGGCAAGGAGAAGGCTAAGATGCTGTAGTGGTAAACCCCAGGGAGACAAATAATAGCTCTGGAATGGACAGAGGTCAGAGTTGCAATTTTGGAATAAAAGGAAAGCTGCATGATAGGGAAACTGCTTTACTGACAATTATAGTGTCAGTGCAGGGTGGAGAATGCCCTGAGAGTAGAAGACTGTTTTGAAAACCCTATGCCAAGCATCTTTGATATCTGAAAGAAGAAACACATTAAAACTGAAAGAGTATCTCAGATTTATCTCAACATGGGCTGTTTTTACTTTGAAATAAGAATTGTTATGAAGATTGTTATGAATACTTCACTGAGCTCATGCCTGAGGCCAATGATTCCTGTCTCGGTCTCTGCTAGAGAGAGTCTTTGCTTGAATTTGTGCTAGTATTGTTATTTAGTCTGTCATGCTGTTACTGTAGGGAACAATAAAAACATCTTTACTGTTTTAAAATTTTAGTTGTCTTTGAAATAGCTGGGGATTTTGTCATCCAAATGCAGGCACTTCTGTTTCTCTGAGGTTTTTATGGGAACAGTAATCAGAGATAAAGCTATTAAACTGCCAGCCTGGGATCATTTGATGGTTTATTTGTGAGTAAGTATGATTATGAATGTTACAAATAGTTCCTTCTGAATTATTTGTCAGATTTGTGTTGCTGTGTAACGTATAGAGGGAAGGTCACTGCACACAGCTGTCTGTAATCATAAATTAATTTAGCACTGCACTTAAAAGAAGCATTGACCTGACAACATTGGGAACAGACTCTAATTCCTGGCCTTTCTCTGTGCAGTTGCTCATGCTGTAGCCTTGATGGAAACTGTTCTGCAGTGATTGCTTCAAAGGTAAAAACACTAAAGTGTGAACTTACAGGGGTTTGTGTTTTCTTTGGCTCTGCAAATTGGCTACTCAAATATGGTGTATTGGTGGGCAGCATCTGGCTTCTCTGGAGAGAGGTGAGAAGAGTCATGGGAGTGATAGCTGTGACATGGATATTGGGTTAAATTAGAAAGACTTTAATTCTAATCTTGGAAATTTTTTATGGATCTACATTAGGGTAGCCAAGAAACCGAGCCAGTGGTTGTGAGTATATAACAAGGACCATGTCACACTGACTGACTTGAGAGTGAAAATCCTGATGGTGAGAGTGAAAATACTGACAGTAATTATGTGTTTAGAATGACAAAGTCTGTGTCCTTTCATTTTATTTAAGTTGAAGTCAGAGGGAAAACACCCAGTAAAACACAAATGTTTATTTTTGCTCTGTTTTCCACAAAAATTCCATCTTATCCAGAGAGCCTACCAATGCTCCTGTTTTTCCTGCCCATTCCTCCCTTGTCTGCCTGCAGCATAACATTGCTGAAATATCCTTCTGGGAAGCATCTGGGGCTTTGATGGTTCAAAGAGAGCCAGAAAAGGCTTGGTCAACCTCAGGGACCAGCTGGAAAACTTCTTTAGATACTAGAGACCAATGGAAACAAGAGGAGGAGGGGAAAAGGAGGTCCTGCAACAGCAGGAACTGGAAAAGTGAAGAGCAACAGCGCCAAGTGCACAGATGAGTCCCTGTCAGAGCTCTCTCTGGCCAGAAGAGGAGGTGGGAGTAGGTGATGTGCCAGAACCTTCCTTCTGGGTAGCCTGCTTCCCGCTTCCGCACTCCCTGCCATCTCCATCTGACTCCCCACAACAGGGTTACATGAGTTTCTCCTTTGGGTACCCACAGCCAAAAATGTTGGTGGGTGAATTATCCTGCTGGGATTCCTTTGGTTTACTTCGTTGCGCTAGTGTCTAGTTGTACCTGAAAGATCCCTTCATGGTGCCATATTTTGTCATAATTAGAGATTTTGTGCTGCCCAGCTCCTTGATTGAATGGTCTCCTGATTGAATGGCCTCCATAGGAACAGTCTCACCACTTGTTGAAAGGAAATTTTGCCGTAGGTTTCCTTCAAACAACTTCCTACTGGAATCTCTTAATTTTTTAAAAAAATTATGGAGTCTCTGAGGTCTCTCTCCTGGAAGGCAGGAGATGTAGGTTTGGACATTTTAAACTTTAGAGGCAGGAAACTAATTTAGGCCCCACACATCCTGAGAGCTATCAAAAATCTTCAGATGGTTATGACAGTTTAATAATTGACTTGACTGTTTTTCTTATAGAGTTCAAAAAACAAAAAAAAAACCCAAAGAAGAAAAACAAACCACAAAACAAAGAGAGAAGATTTGTTTGTGGATAATGAATTTTTTTCACTGTCAAAAGAAAACAGCAGGAAAAATTTAAAATGGATTTGACCCATATTGACAAATTATCAAGTTATATTTTATAATTTTGCATTTTCTTTACTGATATTGCCCCTGATGGTATTTCAAATATATTTCAGATGTCTTTTAATTTCACACTTTAAGGATATAAAGTTCTACTTTCCCCTCTACAGACATTTCCTCCTACTCCTTGTTTAATCTTAAGTGCTACTTTTATTTTTCTATCTACACCCACATCCAGGAATAATTTCCCTATCTGCGAATGTGGTGGGTTTTTTTTTTTTAAAGTTTCTTTTGTTGTTTTTTTTTCCACTCAGATGAAACTTTCAATAAAGAAAGGCAGCATGCCTTGTGTCTTTAGTACTAAATCAGTTCCATTGTCTTGAGTGACTTCTTTGGTGAAAAAGATGATGAAAAAGGTTTAGTTCTCTCCTTCACACATTTTCACAGTATCTTCACTGCTGCTCATTCCATAAATGCTAAGTAACAGAAGTTCAGCATCCCTGCTCCATATGCTTAGACTTCTGCCTCTAAAATGCAGCAGAGAATATATTCTTAATCTCCAGGGAGCATGTGTGATTCTGCAAAGGCTTGTTTGCACTCATTTTACTTCATGCTTCTTCAATGGTTCAATTAATTTTGGCAGTCTTTGCAGGACTGGGACCTATGAAACTGATTTCTTGGAGCACTATTTTGAGGGTGATCTTATGATATCCAGTAATAACTTTACTGCTAAGAATAGGACTCATCTGAACTAGGTGCTGCTCAAACTCAAGGTGACCCCTGCCTGATTCCCAGCATTTACATCTAATCAGAGATTAAATATAGCAAATGTGGAAAAGAGCGAAGAGGAGGAGGGATGAAAGAGTGAAAGTCTTACAGAGATCTAGTATTGTGTATTAGCTTGAATCACCAAGATATTTCTTAAATACGGGTTTTTAAAAGGCAGTTAGTTATGAACCCAGTTTCCCTTTAATATCTTTTATTTTCCATAGGTTTATTTTATTTATTTTTCTCACTTCAGTACCAATAATCCCTAATTATACATCACCCCAGACTCTTTACAGAAATAAATGTTCAAAAGACACACTTTATGTACAGAAGACTTGATGAATTCCTCTTACATTTCAGCACATAAATGACAAAGATTCTCAGTGAAAACTCTTCTGAATAGAGCTAGATAAAAAATATTTGTAAAAGCCTTTCTACATTTTCCAGACGAGTGCAAAGACAGACAACAAACAGAAAAATACTGCAGATTTTCAATCCTTCATATTCCTTCCATAAATTCTGACATCTGCTAAAAGGCAAGAAAAAAGATAATGACAGAGAAATCAAAATGTAAATATTTAATAATGAACATACTGTGTGTGGAGTATAACACCCTACTTCAACAAGAAAATTAATTCTTTGTTAAAATTTTCACTTACACTATTGAATATATTCCTATATATCCCTATGTGACTACCTCCTAGTGTTTTTTTCAGAGCTTTGAAATTTTCTTGCAGAGCCTTCAGTATCAATTTTTTACTCCAGATTTCAAAAGTGAAAGAGAGCCCATTGCTAAAACAGAGATACAATGTCCTCATGAGGGGAAGAGGAGGGGCAGGCACTGATCTCTTCTCTGTGGTGACCAGTGACAGGACACGAGGGAATGGCCTGAAGCTGTATCAGGGGAGATTTGGGTTGGATATTAGAAAAGGGTTCTTCACCCAGGGGGTGGTTGGGCACTGGAACAGGCTCCCCAGGGAAGTGGTCACAGCACCAAACCTTTTTCAAGAAGCATTTGGATGATACTCTCAAGCATGTGATGTGACTCTTGGGGACGGTCCTGTGCAGAGCTCAGGGTTGGACTCAATTATCCCTGTGGGTCTCTTCCAATGCACCATATTCTGTGATTCTGTGAAAAAAATTACTTGTTGGCTCCCGTTCTGAGTAGAAAATTGACTCTAACAAAGTAAATTTACAGGTCTTATAACACAGAAGGTCCCTGTAATGAGTTTTGTCTCAGTACCTGACACTTACTTTGCTAAACTTTCCCCGTTATGAGTGTTAAAATGCGTCATTTATTTGAAGTGGATAGAATCAAACAAAATCCTAATAACCAGAAGCAAAGTCTAAACAAGACAAAATGCAGTAGATCCCATTTATTTTTGAAGAAGTGGCTCAATTAACTCAGAAATTGCCCTACAAATGTACAAATGTAGTAACAGCTGTTTCGTGTTGTAGCTGTACTAAGAATATAAGAGAACAGGTGTAGGGAGATTTAACAGGTTTTATTAAGCAGTCTGAGGCAGATATAAAAAGCTTCCTGGCACATGGTACTTGCATGACCTCTGACAAAGAAGTAACAAACTCAAAGCTAACCACAAGTTATAAACAACTGCTCATATTTTAATTTAACTGTTCTAATCCACTAGATGACAAGAGAGAAAAGAGGAGTAATTAACACTTCTGGAGCTGATAGGTGAAGAGGCGACAGGCTCAGCAGTGGGGGAACAGGTAAGAGGAAAAGTCATTTGCACAGGAGGAATAGAATGATCAAACATGACAGACTGAGAGCAGTACCATAGTGGTTTATAAAAATGGTGCGTATTCTGATTTATTTTTTTAAATACAATTTTCTTCCAGTCCAAGTTATACTGACCTGGACAGAGATTATGAGTGTTAATAAATTTTGTAGAATTCATGGTAGTTTCTCTATTTCATTAATATGGCAGTTTTTCAGTTCACTGTTTTAAGTTGAGAATTTTGGTAATTTGATTTTGATACAGAAGAATTGTAGAATGGTGTTGACATTGTAATCATATTTGTGATAGAAATCAAGTCTTTTGATTCAGACCTGGGATGAAGAAACCCTGGCTGTGTGTATAGACTGGGGAATGAGAAGCTGGAGAGCAGAGCTGTGGAAAGGGACCTGGGGGACCAGGTCAATGCAAGTTGAATATGAGTCAGCAGTGCCCTGGCAGCCAGGAGGCCAACTGTGTCCTGGAGGGCATCAGGCAAAGCGTCACCAGCCAGTCCAGGGAGGGGATTGTCCCGCTCTGCTCTGAACTGGGGCGGCCTCACTGTGAATATTGTGGCAGTTTTGGGCATCACAACATAAAAAAGACATTAAGCTATTAGAGGACGTCCAGAGGAGGACCACGAGGATGGTGAAGGGCCTTGAGGGAAAGCTGTATGAGGAGCAACTGAGGTCACTTGGTCTGTTCAGCCTGTAGAAGAGGAGACTGAGGGAAGACTTCACTGCGACCTTCAACATTCTCATTAGAGGAGGCAGAGGGGCAGGCACTGATCTCCTCACTCCCATGGCCAATGGCTAGGCTCAAGGAAGCGGCATGAATCTGAGTCAGGGGAGGCTTAGGTTGGATATTAGGGGCAGGTTCTTCACCCAGAGTTTGGTTGGGCACTGGAACAGGCTCCCCAGGGCAGTGGTCACAGCACCAAGCCTGACAGAGTTCAAAAAGCATTTGGACAATGCTCTCAGGCACATGGTGTGATTCTTGGGGTATCCTGTGCAGGGCCAGGCATTGGCTTAATGATTCTAGCTTCCTTCCAACTCTGTATATTCTATGATTCTATTCTATTCTATTCTATTCTATTCAAGAGGCTGAAGACATCAGCTGTAAGTATGATATGTAAGTATGAAATACTCACCTTAAGTATTGTGTTCAGTTCTGGGCCCTTCAGTTCAGAAAGGATATTGAGGTGCTGGAGCGGGTCCAGAGAAGAGCAACAAGGCTGGTGAAGGGACTGGAGCACAAGTCCTATGGGGAGAGGCTGAGGGAGCTGGGGTTGTTTAGCCTGGAGAAGAGGAGGCTCAGAGGTGACCTCATCACCGTCTATAACTACCTGAAGGGAAGTTCTAGCCAGGTGGGGGTTGGTCTCTTCTCTCAGGCACTCAGCAATAGGACAAGGGGGCACAGGCTTAAGCTCCACCAGGGGAAATTTAAGTTGGATATCAGGAGAAAATTCTTTACAGAGAGAGTGATCAGGCATTGGAATGGGCTGCCCAGAGAGGTGGTGGATTCACCATCCCTGGAGATTTTTAAACGCAGATTGGACGTGGCACTGAGTGACATGATCTAGTAAATGGACTGGATTTGGACCAAGGGTTGGACTCGATGATCTCGGAGGTCTTTTCCAACCCAATCGATTCTATGATTCTATGATTCTATGATTCTATGATTCTATGATTCTATGATTCTAAGTCTTACCTCCAAACTTAGCATGTGTCAAATATAGTCTAAAAATGTCTGAAGAGGGGATTTAAAGGTTGGCATTCCATAGGTGGGGAAGAACATTCAGTGCCCCTGAAACTGTGCCCATGTTTTACAAAAATTATATGTAGAGGAAGGTAAATTACTGTGTGAACGGGTTTGGCAACAAGCTTCAGTGGAAAATATGATTGTTTTGTTTTTCTGAAGTAAGATGTCTTGCTATGACACTGTGGGATTTTGGTTTATGGGCAGGTAAGCTGGTAGCAAGGCTGTAGTGAGTGGTAGGTAGTCTGTGCTACTTTTTTAAAACTCTTGTAAGGAGGATGATTTTTACAAAACCAGATAATTCTCTAGGAGAATTACCTTGGACTAGATAATAATATGCTTACCAAAATTCTTTGGGGTTTTGTTTTTGATTAATTTTTGGGGGGGTTTGTTTGATTTTTGTAGTCATGTCTAAGGAGTTGTACATTTTATTTAACAATATATAACTTGTGAAAGGCTCTGATTTTTTTTATTGTTATATAATTGAAACCATAAAGTGGGAGTTATTAGACATTCAAGGTTAAATAATTCTAGAGTTCAAGGCAAACAGACCAAAGTGTCTGCACTTACATAGTTGGAGGATCATTTCCCTCAGTATTAATTTGATCATGAGGTAAATTCTATTTCAAGTGATACAGAAATAATTGCAGAAATTTTAACAATACACGACAAATATCTATCCTCACTCAGTTCCAGCTTCTGTCTTCAATGTTATTTCAATACAAAGTGTGTCAGAGATGTCCTTCAATCATGTTGTTCATTTCTTTGTGAAAGTATCAACCCATAGTTACCAAGAAATACCTCTTCATTCCCAAGAACAGTCAGGCACAGTGGTGAAAATCTCCAGCCTTTTACTGGTCCTTTCAATATGGATTTGGTTCCATGAAAGTTTTCAAAAATAGACGTTGACGTAAAACCTTAAGTTTCATTTTAATAGAAGATCTCTCTTCAATTATTTGTATTGTGTATTTACCTCCAACAGTCTACCAGTTTTACCAACATGAGAATAATTAGTATGTAAGCAATGTGGGGGATTAGGAATTCTCTTTTGCACTTGAAAAAATAACTTCTTTTGTTCCTGTTAGCAGATGAAAGCCAAATACTAAAGTGGTGATGACAGATATCTCCAATATCTATCATAGGTGTTCTGAAGTGGGCTGTCAACAAGATTTACATTGACTAAGATACAGTAGGGTTAGGAAAGAACTATTTTATTTCATTGTAATAACTACAATTTCTGCAGCAGGTGCTTCTCAGCTTGTGAAGTTGCTTCCTTCACTCTGCTTTTGCTTAGCTTCAAAAATAGGGGGTTTACAGTGTCTCTTCTGTCCACATGGTGAAGTCATTGTAAACTGACTTTTGAATTACCATGAGAAGACTGCAAAAGACCTATTCACTGCTGGTGTCAAGGTACCACATTGCATCCTGAGCAGTATGTTGTCTCATAAGATGCCTAAAAATTAAGGAGGATTCCAATCTTTTTGTCTCATAATGGTAAATGCTCGTGTTTTTTTAGTGAATTTCCATTCTAATCCCAGCAAGCTAACAGGTTGTGTTTTTTTCTTGTCTGTAAAGAAAAAAAAACCAAACCATTTCTCTTTTCATTAAGTGAACATGGCAATGGGTAATTCTTTGTAATACAATAGAATGTAAGAGAGGTTATTATCAGATTCCTCTTGGCTTTTGCAAAAATAGGGTTTTTTTGCAAAATGAACATAAATAGGTACAGAACACCTTGTCCTGCCTATGTCTAGAACTTCCATTAACATACAGGATTTACCTCACCTTGGAATAAATAATTTATATATTTGAAAGAGTTAACAAAGCATTATTAAATCATTACAGGAAAATTAAAGGTGACATCTATTGAACTTGTCATTTTCTAACTAGCAACAGCAGTCAAAGTAATACTTCATTCAGATGAAAAAATTGTAGACTCAAGTTGTGATGAGTAAGATTGGTTGATGTATATCCTTTGCCATGCAAGACCACATTACTTATGACAAGTATAAAGGAATGAGACAGATCTGAACCCTCTACTAGGAATGTTAAGTGCCTGATCTGAAGAATGGTCAGGTGCATAGAAAAGAGAGTACTGAAGTATTGTCCAAGTAATCCTAATTAAGTGCCTCTTCCTTGGAGCAACTATCACTTTGCTTTACACCATGTGGAAAAGCGAAGTACCAGTTAAGTAAGTGCCCAAACCCTCCACGTTTTGGGAAGTTTATTTGAAATTCCTGCACTTACAGGCTGTACTGTGCTTTGAAGCAGAACGGTTGATATCCCATCTGGACCTAATGCAAGAGTCTGAGATGAGTTTTCTTGCTCTCTGGACTGGAATTGAAACCGGAACCAATTACAAGCTGTGTAAAGAGGTTACTCATAAACCG
This sequence comes from Pseudopipra pipra, assembly GCF_036250125.1. Classification (NCBI taxonomy): domain Eukaryota; kingdom Metazoa; phylum Chordata; class Aves; order Passeriformes; family Pipridae; genus Pseudopipra; species Pseudopipra pipra. Next base: position 66,083,702 of record NC_087552.1, on the reverse strand, counting down.
TTCAGTTCATATATTTTAAAACCATCTCCTGATCAAACTATAATAGCAACTTTAGTGCATATGTGAGGAATTTGCATTGCAAATGCATATAGCTGTAAGGCTACGAGCCAGACCTCCTACCCTGCCCTATTCCTCCTCACCACACATTTGGCTTGTTCTTTAGATCTAATGAAATGTGCAAAATGAGCATGACAGTTCTGCCCTTTGTTGATCTCCAGATTTTCATAAGCTTGTAAGGTCTCCAGGGCAGAAATGGTTTCTAAGCTTTTTTCTGAATATGTATAATTAAGTTTGCAAAGTTGCTTATGTTTTAAAGTCGGACCAGAAATTGTAAGCTGATTTCCATTCAACTTTAACAAAATATTTTAGCTTTGGCATAGAGGAAATCATAAAACCCCCATGAGATTAAAATGAATTAGAGTATTATAGACTTCTAAAAATTGCCTAAAATGAAATTTTACCTCTAGAAAGACCAAGAGCTGCTGTCTGTAAATCAGTGAGTTGGCTCTGCATGTGTATGCAGTTCATATGTCCATCTAAAGATATGTCATGGAAGCTTTTGGAGGGCTTTAAGCAGTGACTTCCAGGAATATCCTGATATTCATCTTGGCTCCACTCCTGGCTATTCCTTGTCCTCTGGAGCTTGGCCATGGCCTTGCCTTCCTTTGTTTTCTTTGTGGTTTTTTTTTTTTCTATCTCAACCATCACCTTGTTGACAACAAAATCTTAGTGATAACCAGAAAAACTTGTTAGCATGGGCTCTGATCCACACAGCTCCTCCCAAGAGACTGAGTGGGCACAGGGTTTGTCTGCATGGGTAGGTTCAGAGGATCTTTGGATCCCCTGCTTGTTGTTCAACCTGGATGGCCATGTGGCAGCCCTGGCAGCCACGTTGATGTGTTAGTGCCTCACCTGAGCTAATCACCAAGGTAGAGTGACTGGATTAGGTGTTTCCTTATGCATGAGCTATGTTGGTTATGCGTGAGCCTGGTTATGCCCACACAGTTTGTAGTGCCAAACAGGGGAAATCCAGGGTCTGTTTTCATCCATGCATGTAAAATTTGCCATTTACAGGAGCTATTTTACAAATGTCTATAGATCTGAGCTTCACTCTTTAGAGTTATTAAATTTGCCCCCTTTGTGATGGTTAAACTTTGGCAAAAGAAACATATTGCTTTCTGATGAAGTGGCAGCCAGCTTCCCTCAAATCATAACTTTAGCTTAATTGCTTCTGAAAAATGACACAATGTGTTGTTGTGTCTTGCAAGATATTAAATGATGTGGAAAATCCATTAGAGATCCTGCTGAGATGTGGACAACACCCGAGGACCAAGCAAGAAGCTCTATATTTGTTAATTTCCAAACTTTAAGGCATGAGCTTTAAAGGCATTTGTGTGTATGGTTTATCAGATAGCATTAAATATTTACAAATAAATAAATCAAGCTGAGAGCTGCTTGAATCATTCAAAGGCTAAAGAGTCATCCAAAAGAAAATGAAAATTCTCCCTGTTACTTGATCTCCACTGGGGTAATTTAAATTTGGAGGTAAAGAGGTTAGTGTCTATACGCAGGCAGTATAAAATAAGGCTGAAGGTATGAAGGAGAAAAGCTTCAATATGTGAGTTTCCACCTGGTTTCTTCCTTTCTGGTAGAAGTTGCTAAGCTTAAGAAGCACTAAACTCCAAATGTGAGGGAAATGTCAGCTGTTAAACTAGAAAGCTTTTACCTTGCAGAAGCTGGTATGGATGAATGACTTAAAAGGACAGTAAAGCATGAGAAAATAACTTTTCACTGACATACTTGACTTCATCAGAGGGTGCCCAGAGGATCTGAAGGCGTGTGCACCTCAAGAACCAAGGCAAAACCAAGTGACATCTCATTTAACTACTGCGACTCTTTCTGTTTGGTCGAGTTCCTGTGATCTTGCAAACTTTGTACAGCACCAACTGAAAAAAGATGTCTATACCTGCAGAATCTAAGCTCCTGTAGATGTGTAAGCATATTTGACGGTTCCGGCTGGTGGGGACTGAGCTGCTAGTAATGACTGAGGTTCCTTCTGCACTTTTCTCCATTCTTCTGCACTTCTCTTTTTTTTGGAGAGGGGGATGAACAAGGACTTTTTAGGGTAGCGTAAATCTCTCCTTTTTAAGTTGTTATTTGTTTTTGCTTTGTTTGGGGTATTTTTATTTCTTTTTTTTTTTTTAATTTCTTTTTTTTTTCCACCCCACTTTGCCTCCTGCTTTCCACGGCATTTGTTCTGCTGTGCATCCACCAAGACATCACTCAAATTGTGCCTTGGGAATCCATGTTAGCTAGGAGTGCAAAAGAAGATGACCTAGAGGGTGAGAAGGGATCATAGTGTATATTACACATTTAGATTTTTTGAAAAATAAATGAAGAAAGGAGTAAATTGGAATTAGGATGCAGAAAAAGAGGTCAAATTAATTTTCACAAGGAAAGGGATAAGATGATGCCACACAAACAAAATGTGTAATGTGGCAGCAATTCTGTCCTGTCTGTTTCCTCAGCACTTGTTAATTGTGTGCCTGATTTGGCAAGTACAGACATAACGGGAATATGTTTGGAGAAAAGTTGCTATTAAGATGTCAACTGTCAGTTTGGAGCTGTCTCTGTCTTTTTTTTCCATTGTTAGTACTTTGAGTGAGGCTGATCATAACCTCTGCAGGTTATAGGCTCATAAGAAAGTGAATTAGCCTCTCAATTCTGAGGGTCACTCAGAAAGCAGTTTCATTAGAGTAGGGAAACACTGATAAAAAGTGTCACTGTACAGGCACAATGAAGTTCTGAGTAGGTCTCAACTTGCATTGAAGCAGTAGAAAGTTATCTGATCGCCTCAGCCTTGAGCACAGCATATTAATTTCCTCAGTTAGTTTTCCTTCCTGCAGTAGTGCTGAACATGAAGGAGGCTGAGGCTGCATTCCTGCATCACACAGCCAGTACATAGGCAGCTCTTTGAGAAGCCCCTTTAAATGCAATAATTCCCAGTGGTGAACACACTTGAGGATGCAATTTAAAAAGGAAATAGATTTGTTTTATTTACAGACCTCTACCTCTCTTTCCAGTATGCATGTTAGTTTGCAAGTAATCATTTTTACTCGAATAGTTATTAACTTCCAAATGAAAGGTCCCCTTATGCAGCAAGGTATTGTGTTATGTCCTCCCCTTTTGTCTTTGTCATTGGTGATATAGAGAAATTCTGGATAGATTCAAAATTTTTAATTTTCCACCAGAAAATTTGGTCAGATTTTGGGCAGCACATTTAGATGTACAGAGTTTGTCTTGCTTTTGGCAGGACAACACACTGAGGGGAAATTCATACAAAATATACTATGGAAGAATCAGTATCTCTTGTTCCAGGCTTGGGGCTTCAAAACCATAAACACATTTGAAGGTGTTCACTGATGTGAATTTTGAGGTGAATGGTGAGCTGGTGTGACAGCTCAGGCTTCTGCCTCCAAAACCGCCAACTTTGTTTTTGTTTTCTGTTCCAACCTTATGATCTTTAGTTCTTGTGCAGTTGCTTTTAAAAACAATGTTCAGAAAATTATTTCTACTCGGTATAAAATAAAACACAGATTAAAAAAATAAAAAATATTAAAAAACAAATACCAATTTAGCATGCCAGAGAAGGTGGTTACTGTAACTGATAAGAAAGAAAAGCAAAGATACAATTACAGTGTTTTCGGTTTGTATTCTTTGTCCCAGGCACAAGCTGGATCATGAGCTCCGTGTATGACCTTCATGCCCATTAAAATTTAATGAAAAACAGGATGCTCAGTTATTTCTAAAAACTCTAGCTGCTTTCTCTTTTTTGTTCTCTGGGTCTTGTGAAGTTGTTACCTCCTGGCAACCTCATGCTTGGCTGCTGTGATCAGCTGTGATCAGAACCATGATATTGCCAGATAATTCTAATCACAGAGACAAGCAGAGCCCACAAGAAGATGTGGGGCACAGGGATGAGAAGTAGGATCAGGCCTTGGGAGAGAAAGGACCAAAGCAGTTTAAAATATGTCCCTGGTACCCTTTTGAATAATGGAAAAAAGCAAAGCCTGCAAGCTTTGACAGGCTGACTGTTGGGGAGACAAGAAGTGAGTGATACAGATACACAGGGAGACCATGTAAAAGCATCAGATAAAGGCAGGAATGTGTCATGGAAAGTAACTAGCAATGACATGTCAGGCTGAGAGATGCTTTTTCACCAGTGAATTTCTAATGGGACTGCTAACTGGTAAATGAAAGTGCTAATTGGTTTTCCAAGAGCCAGCTTGGAAGCCATACAGCAGCAAATGCATCATTGTGGGTGCTTCACCAGAAATGATGTGTGTAAGTGTCCCTCCATGAGGATGGCATTAGCCAAATTCTCCCCTGAGTGGATATTTTTTCTTCTCAAATTTGATTAGGGAAGTTTGGCTACTTCATCCCTGGGTTTTATGGCAGGCTGGATGATGCCTGTTATCAGCTTTGTGGGTTGTCAGGGCAGTCTAGGCTGTGTTTTAATCCTGGTTCCACCTTACCTTTAACTCCATCAAAACCACTGCCCAGCTAAGAACAGACAATTTTCAAGATAAAGACACAGAGTTTAAGAAATGCAAAGAATCCCTTAGTGATACCTTCTGTTTGGAGAGGTGAAGCTGTCACATGGATCATGATCAATTAGCCATGAAGAGAAACATTTCAAGCCCTTAAATAACAGCAGTGTTCTGAACTGGGGAATATAATAGTTCAACACTGTTCTGCATTTAATGACAGTGAATTTATTCTACACAGCTTTCTCCAGAGATTATAAAACAGATGTTCAGACATAAATATCAGAAACAAGAATTTTCAGAAATGAACAAAACAAGTGTAATTCTTACAGAGATAGTTAAAACCAATATAGACTCTGCCCAATATGTACGTTATTTCTGCAGCACCTTTCTTTCTGGCATTTTAATAAGTGCAGTGACTGGCAAGTGGACTGACAGAAGGCATCAGCCACGTCATACTTCTGTCTTGGTGTCATGGCTAATAAAGCAGTGTTTGGGAAATTCAGTCTGAGTGAAAAACCTAAGGCTGTATCAACATTCTCTTCCTCATCTTTCTATTTGTAAGGATTTATAACATACCTCAGTAGTATTTACACTTCAAGCTTCTTTAAAGCAGCTCTTTTTTCTTTTCTTAAGGCAGAAGATATTTTTGATTATTTGCATATAGCTTTCTGCTATAGTTGCTTTGCAGACCCCTGTTTCTAATCCTCCTCAATGTACACAGTGCTTTTGGCAATTTTCCAGTGTTGCTCTACCATACTACAAAGAGTACACTTAGCATGGGCTCTCTTCCTTACCTTCTGAGAGCCTGGTTAGTTCTGTTTCCCAGCTGCAACAAAACCAAAATTCTCTATGAAATGCTAAGTGATGCTGTGTTCTCCAAGAAAAGTCTTTAGTTTTTTGTATATTGTGAAAAAACGTCAACCTAAAAAAAATTATTTTTGACTTCTTGCTCTTGTTTTGGATTCTAACGGCAAAATTCAGACCTTTATATTTCTCTGTCATCTCTAAAAGGTTTTTGTCTCCATGGATAGATGTATTTTGTTATCAAACATACAAGTAGGTTTTGAATAAAGGGACAAGAGACACTCAAAGAAGATAGTACCATCTTTGTGTTGAAGAATTGATGCCTTTATTGCCAAACACACTCAAGATCTGTGTACTTTCAGTAAGATTAGACTGCATTTTGAGCAGAAGGTGTGAGAGAAGGTACAGGATTAAATATTTCCCTGAGGAAGTATGTGTTTCTTCCGAAACAAGCTTTGTGCAGGCAGGTCAGTGGAGAGAATCTAGTGAGCTCCTGTCATACAAATCCATCCAATACAGAGGGGTAATCAGAAAGAGTTAAGATATCACAGGTACTACACAGCAAGTGAGAAAGCACATATGGCATTGAACAGGTCAAATTAATCCCGGGTCTGATGCCAGGAAAGTCATTGCACCAATTTTGGAAGTGTTTTCAGTACCATTCCTTCCATACCTGGATACTGCTCAAATTTTCTAACTTTTTGAATGGACTCCAAACTTTATTTAGAGACTGCCTGGTTAGCCCTATAACAATCAAGAACTGCAATTTTAACTTCTTGGGTCTTGAAAACCTAAGTGATGCTTTCAGAAAGCACAAAAGTGTGAATATTTTCAAAAATCATCCTGTTTCATATAAGGAAATGGTATCATTCTTAAAATCCATGTAAGCTTCAGGTGTCTTCGCAGCTAAAATCTGTACAGGTGACACATCCAGTGCTTAGCGTGAGTCAGTATATGCTGGCAGACAAGGACAAGCCTTGAGAGAGGCTTTCCAGCATTTTCCAGAGAGGAAACAGGACAGGGAAAAGTGCAGAAGGATGCCAAAGTTTCCATATTGCTCCTTTAGAATGCTTGCACTTCTACTTCTAAGTTCCTGTTTCAACACTACAAACACACGCTTGGAGGTTTCATGGGTTCTGCAATTCAGTGTCATAGCCAAAATCACTCAATGTTGTGGTCAGCCAAATCCACATTTCAGACATACAAAGCCCATGTGTGCAAGCCAACACTAAGAGGTTTTGCACTGAAGAAAAATTGGCTTACAAGTACGGAAAGAGGCTAAAGCAATGTGTACCCCTTTATACCTGTGTAAACGGATGAGGGCAGGTTGGTTCTCACAGGCTGAATTTTCAACTCCTACAAGACATAAAATCTTCTCTCCAGGACACTGCTGCTAAGTACAAATCCCACTACAAACCAGAGCACAAAACCTCAAAACTCTGTAGCATACCAGGGTCTGCTGTGGCTGCTGTAACGACCCCAAATAAGCTTTGCCTCTTGGTATTACATGGGCAGTAAACTTGTTATGGGATCTGCAAAGGCAAGGTGTGAAGGAGCATGATCCTAACACCAGGGGAGTGTTAAAGGAGGCACTATCTTATCCAGAATTCCCAATAAGAGTAATAGTGACAATAAAGAAGTCATTTGCTGTGAGCCATGCAGAGAACAACTTGCAGATGAGACAGGGAAAAAAAACGAGTAACAGACCCTGCCATGTGTTGTAACAGAGGGGACTTCACACTGATGTTAGGTTACCCAAGGCTTGAGTGTCACGTGTCCTTCAGCCTTGGGTGTCGTGTGGCCTTCAGTCTTTCTTCTAGGACATGTAATGAGGTTATAAGATGAAAAAAAATTTTAACAATATTTGTAATTTAGATTTGGTGTTGCCATGACATGTTTGTATCTCCATAAGCCTTTTCCATTTCCTTGAATATACACATACAAAGACTCTATTATTTTAGAATATCTGTTTCCTGTGTTAACCAGTCCTGGATGTTGTCAGAAAAGATAAAAGAATCAACAATTATTGGGAGAAATAATCTCATATTCAGTGCCATGCTTTGAAGAAGTGAGTACCCCTTTAGGCCCAAGCCTGTGTTTTCTCCAGGAAAATATAAAATCTAATACAATCTGAGGGGATTTGCTAAGAGTTTAAATTGTGGTCTTGAATGAATGAAACAATTTTAGAGAAATGGAGGCCAGTTCTTGTGGAGCAAATAGGGATGCTAGTGACAGAAGAAATGACGAAGCTGTCATTCTCTAAGAGACAGAAAGGGAAAGAAGCACTTACTGCCAGGGAAGCAGCAAGGTATTTTCTTGGTGTGGTTATTGGGTCCACATAAACAAGATCTTTGCTGAATTGAGACTCCTTTTCAGTACAGTTGTTAATTTAATTCTTGGTTTTATCTTTCCAAGACCCTACCTGTTCAATTTAAAAGCAACTTTCTTGCCTCCTGTCCTACCCTATGTGTTTCTGTATGTTTTACCTTCACCATTACTTCTTGATGTTTGCTATACAATCTCAGGTCTATTAATTTTTGCCTTCTATCACTCCTGTTCCTGGTGGGAAACACAGGAATAGCATCACAAACTACAAACAGTTTCTGATTTTAGGTATCTGTCCTCCACTTCCTACACTGCAGCAGCCTGCTGGGGTTTCTGAGGATCTGCTCACACAGTCTGGGCTGCCCTCTGTGCCCGTGATATCCTCTCCACTCTTGTTGCCCAAGCAGGCTGGATTAAAGGTAAGACACGAGTGCTTGCCTGGGCTGTGGTTGCACCTGGATTGTAATGTGAAGAGGCTGTGGGCAAAAAAACACCTGCATGGGCCAACTCCTCCTCTTCCCTCCGGCAAGGACCTGTGATCTCGTCCTCCCATCCACTGGTATCAACTTTCTACAATTTCTTCAAACTGGGGAAACCAATTGCTCATGTCTCCAGAACTCATCTTGGCACCCCTAATGATTTCTGACTCTTCTTTGGATCAGATTATTTACTTTCATATGGATTTTAGTCATGTTGCTGGAAGATTATTATTTTACTTTTCAAGTGTCTGAAAAGCATTCTTGTAGAGGCAATCATAATAAGATGAAATAGTGAAAATAGACTCCTTTGTCTTGTCCTCCAAAGACCTGGACCATTTTTTTTAGAGGCAGACTTGCTGTCTCCTTTGTAGATCTTCTAAGTGTTGGCAATCAGTGACCTCATTTCCTCTCCTCTTGACAAGAATCTACACTTCCAGGAGGTAAGTGAGCTATGTCTCAGTTCCTTGTATTTTCAAAGCTTTCAAGACACCCTTTAGAAAGTATTTTCTTACTCTAATTACACTCAGGATTTGCCTCTTTCCAAAAAAGCAGCCTTTGGGATTTTAACCTGTTATCTGATGACTGTTCTAAGTTTCTGATAAAGAATTTCAAATGCTATTATTTTTGATGGAGAGAATGGCAGCGTTTCAGTGACAATCAGTTAAGAAAATGAATTAAAAATGTGCTGATTCATCTGAAGCAATAGGAAATTAGAGATAAGCAAAGGATGACTCAAACTAATAAAACACATACTTCCCTCTGATTCCTTAAATTCAAAACAAAAACTCTATTTTGCAGAACTCTGTCTCCAAAATCCTATACTGCCAAACAGGGATAAATGAAGGTGTCTATAGACTGCAGATTGGCAACCATGACACTGCTACTGATGTACAAACATCATTTTGCTTTGCTTTATGGGATATATTTTAAATGCATTGTTCTAGAATGCTGTGGAAAATATATATTATTAAAAACTTCACATTTTAGGCAGTAAACTCAGTGGAGGTTTTGAAGGATCTTGAAGCAGGAATATGAAATAACAAAATGCTTAGTGATTTATTCTGTGATGTTTTGCCCTGGTGAAGGAATTGCCTGCATTGGAAGTGTATAATAAAAAAGAAAAAAAACAGAGCAGTTGTGTTTGTATGAGAGACCCTGTACAAATGGGAGAATAGCTTGTAAAGAAAATAAATGTCTGGGTTTAATCAAAGATTTATTACATAGTATCAAAGTCTTCTGAGGGTGGGTAATGAACACACACAGAAGCTCCTAAGTAGAGCAATTCCAAACTAATATATCAACTATTACAAAAATCCTAAAATTGATTTCAGATAAAGGCTGAAATGAACACACAGTCGAGACGAAGAGACCATAGCAAGCAATGTTGCACAGGTTATCTAAGAAAAGAGTAGCAATAAAAGGCAGAACACAGATTGTTTCTCATGATGAATTGAATTTAAAAAATATATAGTTCTACTTTTTTATAAGAATCTTATTTCATTTCAAATAAACACTGCTGAAGCTTGAAAAACTGGATACATGAAATGGATAACAAAAGAAAAGTAAGACAAAAGTGACACAGATTTCATCTTTTTTAAATTAAGACCTCAAAAGTAAGAAGACAGAGGCAGAACGGCCTGCCATCAGAGACACCCATGTGACTAGACTGAGCAACAAAGGTGTGCCATAAAGCTGATGGCTCCTCTCTGCTGTGCTAACAAGTGTGTCACTGCTGCATCTGGATTCTGTCCATAGAAGACTGGTATGAATCTAAAACTGGATGAAACACCTATATTTGAAAAAAAAACCTGATGAAATGTGGCCTTCATAAAATAGAAGGAGAGTGTTCTCTTCAGACTGTTTATTATTATTGTTCCCATGCTCAGGACCTACTAGACTGCCTACTTTGTATTGTAGTGGTAGGGCTGCTGTCACTGTTAAGATCAAGGGATATAAACAAGATAAGAAGAGGTCATAGTTTTTATTAGACCAACTGATATAGTTGGAAAAATACCTCAGTGCTCAGGCACATGGGTTCTCTTTCAGGCCTGAAATAGAGAAAGTCATTTTCAAAGATAAGTACCATATGCTTCCATCACCCAAAATAAAGGATTGTTGTTATTTCTGTGTGGGAGAGATGTTGGCAGGAAGAGAAATGATGAAGTGTTCCCTTATCACCTGCAGGTCACCTCTTCCTCTGGCTGCGGTCGAAAGTGAACCAACAGACTCTTCACCAAGAAAGGTCCACGAGCTGTATGGATGCAACTTACTCTAATCACTGCCTTAAACCTGGCTCAGGTACAGCCAGTGACAGCAATATAGACATAGTCAGGTAAGGCAGGAATTAAAATTAGCCAACCTTAATGGCAAACCCTGCAGTGATGTCTTCCTTCTTCTTGTTGTTACTGCAAACACTTTGAACAGTCAAATGAGTGACAAAGAAGTCAGATGTAGACTAATCTAAGCATCTAAAGCAAGGCTGTAACAGGCGTATCTTTCTCTCTTTAGGCAGAAAGATATGTCTATCATCTGTCTTTATCAGAGATCATTTCTGTATAGCATGTACATAACTAATTTCTCCCACACACGATCCATACTTATTAACATTGTACAGATTTAGATATCAGCATAACTAGGTTATATATAACTGAGAGAGTCTGGTGTCATGACACAAATTTTAAGGGACTTCAACGTGGTTAGTTAAGAAGGAAAATAGTAATTCTAGCAGGAAAGTGAATGACAAATGAATATACTTACAGCTGAGAAAAATGGAAACCTAGGTCATTAAATACACACCATATTCGTTGGTTTTATGTGAATTCTCTTGAAGTTTTTTATTTGGAAAAAATAATTTTCCTATAAAAATTGATTTTCTGTCTCACTAATATTTCAATCTTATTCTTACCCTTCAAGGTGAGGGTTTGGTTTTTTCCCTTTGATAAAGATGACTCTGGGGCTTAAGTGAGGCAAAATATCTTTAAATAAGCCTACATTTCACAAAAGTGATGAGCACAGTGTGTCTGTCTTCTCCATACTATACTGAGTATCAAGTGAGGAATACCGTAACATTTTGGTTTTCCTAAGGACATTTTATGATACACTCTTCCAATCTTGTCCCAGATTCACACCGCCTGTAGTCACAGCTTCAACCATGTATGAGAATGACTCATTAAATTCGGTTTTAGCTTGAAGTGGTGAGAAAGGAGCAAGAATATATCCAGCTAACAAAATGTGAAGATAATGCAAAGACAAGTAGATTTCTACTTGCATGTCAATCTACTCCAAATGCTACTCAAAATGTTTGTTGTCTCAGTCGTCTTTACTGCAGAGGATGTAGAAGGTAGTAGATGCAGAGGAACTGATTCCATTTGCTTGACAAAGGGTTTTGGAGGAGAATAGGTTTGCCGGTGTGTGGCTACTAATAAAAGAATTTTAATATCCAAAGTATAAGACCCTGTTAGTTGGTATCAATAAACGAAATTAATGGCCATGGTATGTAGTTCACACCAACACTGAAGTTTTCAGGAGCTTTGTGTGTGTGAGAAGGAGACAGGATTTATGGATGTGTCTGTGTTAGCAAGTTAGAGCTCTAGATGAGTTCTTTTTGGTGAGAGCTTAGTGTGCATCTCTACTTGGAGTCTGGTTGTTCACATCCAAGCACTGATATGCTGGACATGGTTTCCCTCCTGGTGGAGTCAGGGCTGAGTCTGGGAAGGGGGAAAAGCCACCTACAAGTCTAACTTACCACACAGTGCAAGGTGGTCCAGCAGTCATCTGTCTCCTCACGAGAGCTGTGCACCCAGGACAGGCAACAGGCACAAACTTCAGTGACACTTCAAATGCACTGGGAGCATATTGCCTTTGAACAACAACAACTGGCAGCACCAAACCAAACCCTGCCCTTTCCATATTTGAGCCCCAGGAGTAGATAACGTAATTGTCCCTGTGCATAAATTCTGATAACAATAGAGATTAATAAATGGAGATAAAATTTAATGAGCTCAGTTTTTTTTCTCTTCTGCCAGTCTGAAGCTGATATATTCAGAGTTCTTAGTATCCCAATTTATTCCACTGTCAGTAGAAGGTGTATCTTGCCTGAATTTTTATTTTTAATATCTCCCAAAATGGGATTCTTCTTTTTCTTTTCACTATTATTTTTCTTCATTTACTTCAGGAAAAATTGTTAAAAGCATCTTGTACCACATAATGTATAAGAAGTCTCAAAAACTAGTCCTGAGGCAGCATTAGTCTTAACAGATTTTCTACAGAGTCATTGGAGAGATTCCACCAAATCCTACAGTTTAACCTACATATTTGACACCTCTCTTTGGGACTGTGTTAATTTCCATTTAGTTTTTGTCTCTTTTTGCTATTTATATCTAATTTCATTTTTATAATATAATCTGGAATTAAATCATGTGATTATCACTTTAAATCAAATATAGCTTGTTTTCAGTATCAGTCAAGGCCATCTCCAAGAACAAATTTAAATGCAGAAGGAAATCAGCTATTCATTTCGTGTTTGCTTCCAGAAGCAAATCTTGCCAAGCTGAAGAACTGTGAGTTAAGCCATATGGTTTTCATAAAACATAGGGACTTGAAATTTATTTTCACTTTGTAAAACAAAAGTCAGTGTCAAAACATTGTCTGTGCAAAATTCAGCATCAGGGAAAAAGTTGACTATAAGACTGTTGGTGTCACACTGCTTGAGTTCAACACTTCTAAGGCTCAAGATGATTCTTTACAAAATGCTAGTAGCAAGAAGAGAGAAACCCACAGCACAGAAATTTCAAAAGAAAATTTTCTAACATGACTAGTGAATGTAGATAACAACTTCTGAGAATCCAAACATAAGACATGTTGAATGATTCCCAAAAAACAGGTTTAAGACTTTTTGAAGTGAACTCTTTTTGAGAGCTCCAAATGATGGGTTACTTTTCGGATACCTTAACTCAAAGAACTGGAGTGGTATATGGTCCTTCAGTGAGCTACAAAGTAACACAGCAAAAGATATGAAATGCAGCTTTTAGCATGTATTTGTAACGAATATGAAAGGAAGTTATTTCTGCATGTGACAGACTTTAAGGCATGCATTATAATGGACAGCTTGGGGTTCTATATTGTCCTCTATATTCTGGTGCCGAAATTGAATTTAGAGCTCTCAGTTTCAGTTGTCTGAATTATGAGCCTCTCTAAGACTTCATATTTGAAATTTACTGCTCTTTAATGTTCTGACTGATCTGAATGCAGAGTTTAAAGTGCCTAAGTCTAGGAAGGGAAATAAATATATTTTGGTTTGGCTGTTCACTTTTATGGCTGCTTTTTCCAGGCCTCTTTCTGCTGTATAGTCAGAAACTGGAATCACATTTAAAAGACCTAAAATATTGGTAACCTGTTCTTATTTCATAAGGCATGATGAAATCCTGCAATTCCTACTTTTGATTTGGCCTCTTTCAAGGCTTGGCAATATTTTGCTTTGTTTATAGTCATTCTACATGCAAAGCACCTGAAAAGCATATTCTTTTTTTTATGTAGCTAACAAAAAAAGGGTTATTTTTCAGGGGTTTTTTTAAATTAAATAAATAAATATCATGTTCATGCAGAAGCTGATAGTAAAAATCATGGTTTTAAGAGTAGTACTGGATATAATGCCTTATGCTTTATAGTGCATTACCCCCTGTGAAGAGTTGAGCCTATACCTAAGTTTGACTCCGTTGGGTATGAGGAAAGTGGGTCAGAAGAAACATATACTGATCCAAATAAGATCTTCTTGTGAGTTTGGTCTGTATAATAGACAGTCTAATCTATCTGTGTGAATGAAAATTAAATTATAAAAGCACCTTTGACAGTCTTAAGGAGAAAATACAATCAATATATCTCCTCCAGGAAGGGTTATAGTTTCTGTAAACTGAGCTCCCAACACAGCAGTAAATTTTTGTATTCAATACTGCCTTGTCAGCTCCCTACCTGCAAAATTAATATACTTCACCTCAGAGTGGTACGGTAAGGGTTTAATTATCTAGTTCTTGCAAGGCAATCAGGCACTACAATGATGAATATTGTAGAAAATGCCACAGGAATGTTAATAATTCTCAGTGCAAACAGTACTTTAATTGAACTTAATAGACCAAGCACAAGGCCACCCTCTGGTCAATGAGAACAAACCATAAAGTCAGAAAGCTGCTTGCTCACTGCATCCTATCCCTCCTCTAGGCTTTGAAGGCAACAATTCCTATGACCCCAAAAGGGAAGATAAAGAAACAAAGCAGATACATATAGAGCAAATTAAGGTTTCTCAATCCATTCCTAGTTTTCCAGCGTACTTCTCTTCCTGGTGTGTGTGTGTGTGTGGTGGGGACCTGCATGGGTAGTTCAGTGCATCACTAGCTTTCATTCCTGTGGTACAGTAATAATAATGTTTTTGTTGCTGAGCCATCGGTAAAGTTCAGACGCTCTCAGTGCAGGATTTTTTATTTCTTTTTTTCAGGGTGTTTTAAGTCTCTTTTGAAGGTTTAAGTTGATAGGACTTGAAATCAACTCTAAAGTGAATAATGGCAACAACTGCCAGCAGGGAAACTGCTGAACTGAAAGTTAAAATTGTCTTTGCTCTCTTAAAACACCTTCCCTTGCTGGGTTCATAATTATTAAGAGGCAAATTTAGCCCGGGTCTGGTACTGGGCTGGCACACAAACAAATTGTTTAACACTAAGAACTGGAGCAGGAAAATATTGTAGGAATTGCACTTTTGGGGATGTACCTGTACATGATAAGGTTAACTTATGGAAGTTCTTCAATGGTAACATACCCCAGGCCACTGTACTGTTGCTCTTAGGCCTGACCAAGAAAAACTGGAGTCTGTGAGGACCTGTCCATGCCTTGGCCCCCAGAGGTCATGTTGGCCTCCCCCTGCCCAAATGCCTGGTAGCTAAGGCTGAGGATGTAGGAGGTCCAGGTTTGCCTCTTCTCTATGGGGGTCCTGGTGGCTTCCCCCTCCTTCTTAAGGTTGCTTCACCTGTGCATCACTCCTTCTGCCACTCCACCCCACAAAGGGACACTCATTGGGATGGAAAAATAAAACGCACATTTAACTTAAATAATTACTTTTGGAGGCTGAAAGCAGCCTTGTGATGGGAAAGTGCCAGACAAGTGACTGTGGGTGGTCTGTCAGCCTAACTTACTGCATTAGACCTGTCTTCCTGAGCTCTGGGGAAGCATTGCTTTTCATTTTGCTTCCAGCTCATTTTATGTATCTACTTTATTGTAATAGTATGAACCACTCTAATAGTGGTCTTTTTTTCATAGTGAAACTGATTTTTTTGTGTGCAAGACTGTACTGACACCAGTGGGATTTCACCTGACAAACCAGTAGACCTGTGAGCAGGATCAGAACACAACTATTAACAGGATTTGGTATTGGGTAAATTTTCATGAGTGTTTGGCCACCTAAAACTTTCTTCAAGTTTTACACTTCCAGTGTTGAAAAGTGTAAACATGAACTATTTATCTGTTATACAGCAACATAAACCTACTTGACAAAATTTTAGACTTTGAAGCTTCTTATATTTTGAATCAGGATTTCTGACTTTGCCATAAAATAAGAGGTAAAATTGTTTTTCAGTACCTACAGAGAATGCTTTCTGTTAGCACATTTTAGGAACTTAAATTCAATTCTAGTATAGCTGTTAATTTTTATAGTTTTCACTCTTACCCCTAAATTTGAGTTTAGCATCTTGCAGTTTAATGGCCTTCAGATTCTTCTTTAAATACCAACTATCGATACACATTTTATTAATTTTGAACTGATTTCTGATAGTTCATTTTAAACACAGGGCATTACCAGGGTATATTGCCTCCCACTGTTGGTCAAAATGACAACAGTGTAGTGTTACATAGCATGCACAAACCACATGCAGGCATCACACTGTGCCTTACTGTAACTGGTGTGCTTCTTTGGACTTCCGTATTGTAAAATTACAAATATAAAGTCTGTATTGTAGAGCAGCCTGAACTGGAATTGGAGGGCTCACCTCAGTGTCATTTTGCATCCTTGCTTTTCCGAATAGATGAGAGGTTATTTATATCTTTGCTGTCCCAACAATTTGTTACCAAAAAGAAACTGCAACTTGATGTCACCTTGTTAGGAGGTTTCTGCTCCTAATACTAATTGGCTTCCTCCTGGTGTGCTTGTTTTACAGTATGAGCAATGTATATATTATACCTAAGAGAAAACTTTGAACTACAGTTTTCTGCTGCTTCATAGGAAGGAACTGTCTCTCTAAAAAATGTTTTACTAGCTGCAGTACAATTTCCTCAGATCACTAAAACCACTGGAGATTTTAAAGTGGCCTGCAATGAAAGTAAATGGTAGCAAAAAACCTGGCATGTCACCCGAAGTGAAGCTGGAAAGATCAACTGCTATAAATGCATTTCTGGAGGTAGATTTACTCCTCTTTTCCTAACTGGGTGAACTCAGAGGAGATGACTGTTCCTCTGAGGACCTGTCTGACACTTGTATTAGCAGGCACAGAGAGAAGCAGATACAACAGAGGCCCTTTGCCCATCTCTGCCTTTTTAGAGGCTTCTGCCAGCTAAGCAGGAGGGATGCTCTTCACATAAGCCATTGGGTGAGTAGGGTCCAAGCCAGAAAGAGCCAACGCTCAGGGTTTTGGCTGAAGTCCCTTGAAACAGTGTGACTGTTACTCCTTGTCATGAATCAGCCATGGTTGTGTTTTTATTGTGCTTGGGCACATGGTTCTGAAACTCTCACTGCTCCTGCTAGCACATTAATAAAGCAAGCATCACATTGTGTGCTGGTTTGTGTGCTTTCTGCATGGTGGTAAGCACTGTGTGGTTCCTCAGCTTCAAGATCCAATTTTGTAGAAACCCTAAGGAAATGGACCTTCAGTGACATTGTGCTGGTAAATGAGTTATTCATCCAGCTCTGTGGGACCTATAACTGGCTGTTTGATTTCCTGATCGATATTAACTGTAGAGGACAAGAGATCTCAAACACATGAAATTCCTAAAAGTTATTTCCTCTGTGGAGGAAAGCATATCTGTGATTATGCTGAGAACACTGCTGAATGTTTTCATCCCCTATTAGACACCTAACTTTATTTTCCACACCCAAATTCATGTAAAATTAACCTCCACTGAGATAGCTCTTTACAGAGTTCCTAAGCAAAATTTATACTTCTAAATCAATCCGAATAAATTTTGACTTTGCAGATGGTACTGAAATACTAAGAATACTGGGCCTGTCCTATATTTTCACACATCTTTCCAGTATGTGTGTGTTTAACTAATGCCAAAAAACGGCATGGAGCTCTGTCTGTGGCAATCTGCAGTGTGCAGGAGTTTTGGTGTCGTGCAGAGAATGCTCCTTGGTGTGAATCAGTAAGCACCTACATGTCGATGGAAGCACTCTGCTGTTGCTCTGCCTGGTGATTCAGCTGCACAGTTTGTTTCATCCTTTATGCATCTCCTGTCAATGCAAATCCTTCACATTACTGAGGACTTCTAATCCCTTTATTTGTGATTCAGCCTTGGTGTGAAGATAAACACTCCAAGCCACTAAGAACTAACTGTGATAAAACCCTAAATACTGTGAAACAAGAAGACGTTATCAAACAGGTTGATTTTATTTTTTTAAAGGAATCACTCTCTGCATACTCCTCGTACATGGTGTTCTTCATGCTGCATGGAAATAAAAATATTCAGTACTCATCCAGGTCACTTCAAAAGCAGTTCTTCTCCCCTGTATGTAACGATTGTCATTTCATTCTACCCTGTACAGTTTTGCATCTGCTTCTGGTACTGGGGCACCAGTCTGGACTAGTCAAATTAATCTGGCAGAGGACAAGCTTGAAGGAACTACTTGCTTGTTTCAAAGAAAGGTAACAAAAACAACTTCAATAAATACTTGTTACCTGACACTTCTCCACTGGATAAGAGATACTAGAAATATTGTAAACCAAGTTCCTCTCTCCATGAGGGAGAGAATTAATGAATCCTGGTGCCCTAAACACTGAGGTGATAAATCCTTTTCACTGCTATAAGACCAAACTTTCTTCACTATGGAAGTACCCGACACTAAATAACATAATGGTCCAATGCTTTCCACACATCCACATCCTCTCTCTGTGTCCTAAACATGACCTCACTACTCCCAGCTCCAAGGCATCCTCAGCTTTACTCTCTGTTCCCTCTTGTCATGCTCTGCACTTGCCAGTTTGCAGTTTCCAGTGCCTGGTTAGTACTCACCAGCCTGGTGTCCAGCACTCTGCATCCCTTCGGCTGTGGAGTGGTCACAAAGGACAACAAGGGATGAGGTCCTCATGCCTTCCTTGGCACAAGACTTAGAGGGTTTTAATAGTTTGGAGAATGCCACTGTCACACACAAAAAATGAGAATCTTTTCCACGATTCAGGAGGGCTACAAATGTTGTGCTTGTTAAAAGGGTGTTAAATGTGACCCAAGACTTCAGGAGCCAAGAAGAGAGACATAAGTCACTGTGTTTCCACATTTACTGACTGAATGCCAGGGCTGCGATTTGGATGCCTCAGTGTACTAACACATGGAGATGGGAGCGAAGGTGAGAGTGAAGTACCTCTCTCCTACCCTTCTCCCTCTTCCCACAAGAAATTTTCATCTGAATAGGAGTTTGCTGAAACTGTGCATAATCTGAACTCCTTGGATGTTTAGTTTAGAGACAGATCTTTTTCATATAAGAAGGAAGTGTAGCCTCCTTGATTTCATGCGGCTACATCAAATTATTCCAGCCAAAGATCTAAACTGCTTCTGTCAGTTGTGGCTGTTTAAAATTAAGAGCTTTTAACTTTTTTTGTTGCCTAGATGAAAGAATTACAGTGCAACAATCTCACAGTCAAAACATTTTTACTTAATTTATTCTTCCAGAAAGCACCTCATTCAGAAAATGAAGGTGTATAGTATTCAAAACATTTGAAGAAATAGCTCTTCCAGTGTTGCTTGCAGAAAAGCCTCTTGCAGATCCAGGGCAATTTTGATTATAGAACCACAACATTTAATGATACTCATCAAAGAGGTATTTTTTTATCCACTCCAGGAACTACAGGGAACTTTTTATACTTCCATATGAAACCCATTCTCTCTCTACTACAATTTATTTAATTGCATTTCACACTACAAGCTGTTTCTTCCTGCTGTCTTTGTTCTGCTCTGGTGCCTGGCATTCTCTTTTATATTTAGGGACCTCTGGGACAGCTAGATCTGTAGGAAAAATCTGTTCATATGAGTATTTGGATCTAAAACACTACTTGTAGTCATCCGTAGTCTATTGAACAGGTTAAAGAACTTCAAGAAGTGCCCAAGCAAGTTTGGATAATCTACATCTATACAACTTTTTACAGAATTTGCAATTCCAGTGACATTTTAAAGGAATTCAAAATTTTAGTATTCCTAAACCAGTAGCAAAAAATCATCGCAAGCATTAGTATTAATCCTATGAATATTTTTTAGAATAACTGGCCTGGTGTCTTCATTGTTTAGTACTTCCCTCATGCTAGTGTCCTCCGCAAGTCTTAGCAGTGATGAGTCAATTTTTTCTTCTAAATTGTTCATTAACTTAAAAAATGAAGACAAACCCCAGTCCATTAAAGAGATTACAAGTACTGCCCACTTGATTTTCTCTTTGTAGTTGTGTTTCAAAATAAATGCATTAGCAGGTGTATAATTTGTTTAATATCTCTCCTTTCCTACAGAAACCAAATACTCTTCAGGAATAACACTAATATTTTGTTCAATTATTTCATTAAGACACAGCAAATATTAGCGCTTCAGAAAAATGCATAACACATCTACAAAAGCTGATTTAAATTATCAATGAAAACACTGAAACAAATCATATTAGACTGGCTGATAAGTGCAGTGTAGCCACAAAGAATTTAATTAGAATTTCAGCATTTGATAGTTAGCTAACAGGGTAGAAGTAGCATGATGATCTAATTTGACTTTGTATTACCTTGAAAATTCTTTATCCACACAAAACTTTCCCAAAATAATCAGAGTATTGTTTAACAAAATTCTTGTTTTGTATTCAAAGTAGGGAAGTGCACTGAGTTCTGCTAAGATACATGGACATCAATAATGCCGCAAGTTACAGAGCAAATCAGATTTTTCTCGGATAGACAAACATATTTTACATGTACATGCACAAGGAAAAGACCTGTTTATTGGACTAAATATTGGCCTGGAGCTTTCTGAATTTAGTTGGTATCTTCTAGGGCAACTGCACAAGAGATATCACAGAAGATCAGCTTTTCTCAAAATTATTCATTCTTTATCAATAACTTGACCACATGTGGTTGAAAGTGACTTCATGGTAAAAAACCCCCAAAAACTACAGAAATGAGCAAAAGTGCAGAGTGGTTTATACTGATACAGCTGTAACCACACAGTGGTTCATTCCACTGTACAGATATACAGGTATACTTGTTTCAAGTTATAAAGCTGAAAAAGTTGAAAACTTTTCTAATTTCGTTCTTTGCAGAAATTTCAGTGTATTAACTTTACAGAACGAAACCCTACTAAAGGATTGGTGATTTGGAAAAGCTTTTAATTGGAACTTTTGTTGGTCGGGTTTAATCATGGATAGTCTTCTGTCTCTGCCTCTAACATGCTACATTCTGGAATGGAGGGAAGAAATACAGCTGATTTTAAACACTAGTTCTGTAAGAACCATTCAAGCTTTGGATCTGAAAGCCAGGAAGTGTTAGTTTATGTTAGGCAGCATCCACAAAGAAATCTGGTCTTAGTCTGGGAAGATACAATGACCTGAAAGGAGGCTGTAGCAAGGTGGGCATCAGTATTTCTCCCAAGTAAAAAGCAATGAACAGGAGGAAGTGGCCTCAGGTTGCACTAAGGGACACTTAGATTGGATATTGGGGGAAAATTCTTTACTGAAAGGGTCATCAAGCACTGGAACAGGCTGCCCATGGAAATGGTAGAGTCACCATCCCTGGAAGTGTCTAAAGGACATGTTGAGGTGTTGCTTAGGGACATGGTTTGTGGGGGCCTTGGCAGTGCTGGGTTAATGGTTGGACTTTATGATCTAAAAGGTCTTTCTAACCTAAATGATTCTATGATTATGCTATGTACTCTGAGCAGTGTCAAAAATATAATAAATGTACACAGTGCTGGTAGCCTCAAGTACCTGCAGGACTGTAACCATCTTTAGGCAAAAGTTCAACAATGCTGAAGCTCATTGGAAATGAGTTGTTTAGATATCACTGTACACTGTGCATGCCATCATTTTAGTGTGCAACTTAATGTTTTCAACAGTAACACTGAGACTTAGTTTTTCTAGCAAAAAGAAAATTGTTCTTTCTTTTATCACTTTTCTTTCCCTGTGCTTCCTCCTATCTTGTCCCACAATTTATGCCTGATACTCTTCCCTGACTCTTGAGCCACTGCATGTGAGCCTTCAAACAGCCTTGTCTCATCACAAAATCTCTTATAAACACTTAGGAGCGTCTGTGAGCATTGATATTCTCTGCTCTTTGATATTATGATATTATAAAGACAATGCCTCCCAAACAATTGTGATTCTACTTCTCCATTGCTGAAAGTCCGCTCAATTTATTCAACATTTTAATTTTAAAATAACCTATTTATGCAGTTCTGGAAGTACAGAGTGCTTTGCTAGCAAAAGGCTAAAATCTACCATTAACCACATCAGAATCAGTCATGGACACAGCCCATGAAATTGATGGGACAATGAGAGGGAGGAAGATGGTGCCTTTAACAAGAGAAAGAATATTTGAACACTGGTTTTGATGATGAGACAGTGCCCACCTTACTCACAGAAACCGAGTCTGTGTCTACAAATAGCGTCTGCAAAAGGAATGAGACCTCTGGGAATACTTCAGGAGTGTACACCTGTGCAAAGTAATAAAAATATTATGGCAGATTTCAATCAGAGTGAAAAATGCTTCCAGCTTATAACACTTTACAGTATGTCAAGTACTCACTAATGAAACTTTGCTTCAGTAAGTGACCCTTGATAAAGCTGGACTTGAGTGAGGATAGTACTGAACAATTTTAATGGGTAGCTTTAAGAAGCTTTTGATGAAATGTGAATATGAACATAAGGAATCATGTACTATTGTGCATTTTACAGAATAGAAGAATAATTCTCTGCCAAAATAGGTCCGTTCATTTGGATTTTTTTTTTTTTAGAAACAGGAAAAACAAAACTAATGGCTATTAGCCATTAGTAGCTAGAAAATGGTGGATAAAGTGATTCCAAAAGGATTATGTCATGTGACAGGTTCAAGAACAGAAATTGCAAGGGTCTGTGTAGATATCCATGCTGGTTCTAGATGGATTGCAAACAGAGGGATATTTTGTCATAGGAAAAGGTTGTGCTGTTGTATCAGGGCTTAATTAGATGTTGATACTTTGGTCTGTGTTTGGCCCAGCCACTTGTGAAAGTTTTGTTCTTTTCCGGCCAAGCTATGAGAAAACAAGCACTGATAAACGAGAACTTCGTCCTTGAAGCAAGTATCTTGTACAAACTGAAATTAATTGCTGCCTTATGATTGGCTTATCGCCTTTCAAGGGCATTTGAAGGAGAAAGTGAAGGGGAGGAGGACGAAGTAAGCCCCCAGATTAATTTAGAAAAGACCCCTGAGGTTCAGTGCACAAGCGCGAGGGGAATTCCAAGGTACCCACGCATGCGTAGAAGTGATACCACTTGCATAATGGGGGGTGGGACTGAAGGCCTCTAGCTGGGCAGTGCTGGCCACACCTGCCCAGGTAGACGTCACCAATTAATTGTATAAAAAGCAGATAGCTCATGCTGGGTGGAGGATGAGAAAAGCTAGCTTCACATCAAAGGACAAAGTTGCCTTCTGCGGGGACGCCCACTATCTTGTGAGCCTGCCGACTCTCTGAGAATGCAGCTTCTGCTATGGGTAATTCCAGGCATTCTAGGTTGGTAAGATAACTTCATAAGCAACATCTGGGGGACTGGGGCAGTTGTACTGAGGGCTTATTCTTCCTACTCCTTCCTCTCTCTCGTGTTTTCGTTTTGTTGGACATCTCTTGGTAATAAACATTGGGGTTTTTGAGCTTTCAACGGTGCATGGTTTCAGCTTCAGCATCCTTTCGAACTCTCCCTATTATAGCTGTCTACATGCAGGATGATCTAAAATCCTGGGATACGTTCTAAATGTTTGAGGTCCTGATTAACCCAGCATCGAGAGATTATCTTCTCACAAGTAAATACGGCTGTTTAGTAGAGCTGGCATTTGAAGTGTTTCCTGTAGGTACAAAACTTTTATTTCCTCTTGATGTTCACAGTATAAATCTAATGTTATTTTATTGTCTCTTTTTTGTGACAGCAAGTCCTACAGTTACACAAGGGATTGCATTTTATTCAAGTATTTTCTGTTCTTGAAAGTGTAATAAAACAAGAAATACAGTAAGTAAGTAATTTGTAATTTAAGGGAATTTGATTTTTTTTCCAGCCTGCTTATTCAATACAATTTAAAGCAAATTACAGAAAGCAAAATACATTAGAGAGGAAAAGGCAGGAGGATGATAAACCCACAGAGTTTTCCTTTAGATTGGTTGCATCAAACAGTGTATCTGGACTACCTGCTAGCTTTTTGATTAAGGCAGACTAATGTCACACTCTCCGTCTCAGAGGGGACAATTTGCAGAAAGAACTAGTAATCTTTGCCTTCTCTGTCACTTACCTAGCCACTTTACAGGTTTTTAACACACTGAAATTGTATTCAACTTTGCTTAAAGAAAAGGGGAGGGGGTTATTTAGCTTGTGGTAGCTGGAGTTTCAACACACTATTTCAAATATCTGTACAAAATAACTGCCTGCAATCGTTGTTGTCAATGTCCTTGTCTCTGGGCTCTTCAAGGTTCTAAACACAAACTCGAGTTTGTCATGGCAAAATGCCTTAACAACATTCTTCACAGAATGAAAATCAGCTTAGCACATATTTGAAGATGCATGTTTACACATTGAACAAAACTGCCCAGGTGAGCATCTGAGCCATTGAGTTGGTACATCTTTGGAGGTGAACTAGGAACTCAGAGGCATGGAGAGTGAGTATTAGGAGTGCACAAGGGACTGACATGCTTGGGCATGTCTTCAACTAGTTTTAGGTACATAAGAAATACCTTAACTTGTCTGATAGGAGTTCCAGAGCTCCAGCTACTCCTGTACTCTATCTCTGAAAATGGCATTTTGTTATGATATTGTTAAAGGAGAGTACCAGAGCCTGTCCTTTGTCAGCAGACCAGCACTCCATACTTCTCACAGCATTCACAGTTTTAGGATTAGGAAAGTTAAAAGGGTACATCTTTATTTATTGCCTTAAACATTAGACTGTGAATTTATCTAATCCCTCTAGGAGCTGTTGATTCCATTTGCCACCAAGCCTTATCTTGCAACAAGCTCCAGAAGTTCCTTATCTACTCTATATAAACAATAGTTTATTTGTTTTAAGTTGACATCCAACCAACTTTAATTGGTGTTCCCTCATTCTACTTCTCAGAGAGTTGGTAATCAATCACCTTATCAACTGCTTTCAAGATTTTTTACATCTCAGCAATATCTGCTTCAGCCCTGTCCTCCGGAACTGGAGATCCCAGCCTTCTTAACTCTTCCTCGTGTAATTGATTCTACATTGCTTTGACTACTTTGCTTGCTATCTTATATGCTTGTTCTATCATCACTAATCCAACTTGTGGTAGTATAACCAAAAGTACATGTAGTACTTGTGACATCATTACCCTGAGACTTCTTCTCAATACCATTTTTGTCGATACCCAACAGTTTTTGGGGCATTTATCTCCCACTGCACAATGACTCCACGGTTTCAGAGATCCAATGATGATACCATCATACTTTTCGTAAATTGCCATCATCAGTTCAAAACTCAACATAATACTGGCATAATTTTGATTATTTTTCTCTTTGTAATTTACCTTAATCTATAGTGAAGCTCACCTGACACCTTTTTATTCACTCGCTTGCTCTCTCACTCAATTCTGTGAGGTCCTTCCAAACTTACTCACTATCAGGACAAAACTTACTATTCAGAAGAGCTTTGTACCTCTTCCAAGTTTGAAGATTTCACTGTGCATCCCTTTCTACTAGTCAGTGGTGAACAAGGTTGTGCTAACACACCCCCTTTCTTTTCTCTAATAGTAGAGAAAATGTGAACGTGAATGTGTTTCTTTCCCAGCTCCGCTTTTGGACAACATGCTAGAGTGGGCCAGCACGTAATATTTATGTATGGTGTGTAACTGGTGTAGTTGTTCTCCTTCCCTATCAGCCCACAGAGCACATGCAACTGCAACTGGCGCACAGAGCTGAGGACCAGAGACATTCAGCATCCCTGATTCAGAAGTTACTTATGTAAGAGCAGGAACATGTGGATCATATTTGCAAAGGAACATGGGGAAATAATGGGGACCCCAAGCACCCCTCAACTTCTGGAGTGTCTCCATTCCAGGGTAATTTGGTTTTCAGTAATGGAAAGTTGTGATTTTTTTTTTCCCTCACCCCAAGGAATAGTAGAAGTCCGATTCATCTGTGTACAGTAGGACAAATCATATACTCTTTGACATCTTGTCTTCAGGGTGGCTTGACTTCATTCACAGGCTGTAAAGAGGTTTTTTTTGCATTGTGTTAATTTAGTAGGTCACATTTGCCAAATATTTGGGGGGAGATAAGTTATCAGGAAAGGAGCGTACTCCTTGGAAGGAACATGATCTGATTTAAAAGGTTTTGCTAGGGTGGAGGGGAGTTATATTCCATTTAATTCTGTTCATTCTTTTGTAAACTGTGGATTCCTGCTTCCTTTTAATCCTGAGAACAGGACATGCAAATGTATTTCTCAGTAAATCAGTGAAGGGCTGCAGGTTTGTTGGCAGCATGAAAGAGGATCGATGGTGTGGGACAAGCAGAATGGAAGAAAAGAGGAAGCTTTCATGATTACGAACAAAACCTATTTTAAATGAATTTTGTGAGGAACTGGAAAGGTTCAAAGGAAATGCTAAACCAAAAGAAAGGAGATATTTACTGTATCAATACAACTAAAAGAGAGCTGCTCCTGATGCTGGTCTGTAGGTAAGTTGCATCTCTCCTGTTTCCGCAGTTTGTCCCCTCCAAACAAGACTTGTTGTGCTCTGCAATGACTGGAGTCTGACTCACCTTACTGCGGATTTTGAAATGAGCCTGTTCTGCCAATCTGATTCCTTAGCACACAGAAAACCCAGACACAATTCAGGAATTTTTAACATCAAACGACAAAAATCAGAGCAGCAGGAAGAAAGAGAGTAGAGCTAGGACTGACTTTGTCAAGCACTAGTGAGGGGTCAGGATTAGAATCAAAGTTAAAGCATTTACCACTGGGTGAGAGTATGCTCATTACAGGTGTTACAGAGCTCCTAGGAACAAGTACCTTGTTACCTTATTTTTAGTTATTTATCTGTCAAAATACATTGAGATACTGTCAAACAAGAACTGTTACAAGGAGTAAAGTAATAACTGGGCATTTTATATATGCAAGCCAGAGGTCATTAGATAGCACCCTGGCTTTGCAAACTTGTTCTGTACATACTTATTTGTAAGTTAGATATTTTTCACCTTTTGTTAATTCTATGCTAGTACAAATGCATTAAATTAAACATATTGTAAGCTTTTGCCTTATAGGATCTGGTAATGCAAACCATAATTTCATATTGAACAGCTAATATTATATTTCCAAAGCAGTTGCTTTGAGCAGTGTTCTATTTGGGGTATATTTTAAAAAAAGAAGGCAAATGGAATTAACTGTCATTGAAGGCAAAGTAAATTAGCTGTCATTATGAACAAGAGCAAAGAACTAAAGTTTTGCCACAAGAAGCAAAAGGCTGTGGTCCTTCCCACTTACCTCTGTACACATAACTGATACACCTACACCATCAGGCTGATCTCTGCAGGTTCCCTCCATAGATCAGGGTGCTTTAAAGGGTCAGTTTAGGTGTGAGGTGGGCTGCATCAATCTCTAGTAGTGAGTGACTAAGTGCCTAATTTAGGCCTAATACATCTGGGCCTTTTCAAAGGGGAGTACTTGTGAGAGGAGAAAAAAAATTAAGTGCTTTGAGTTACTAAGTAGATCATGCAAATCCTAATGATAACACACATTGTACTGTCAAAGAAAAATGAGACATTAATCAAGTTAAGTGATAGAATGAAAAATACCTCTTTTTTGAAACAAATTGTGAAAAATAGGAGTTTCAGAGCCTAAGAAGATGAAAAGAGATTTAGGGATGTGATAATCCTAACAGCAGCACAGAAAATTATATTATTAGGAAGTACATCTTACATGAAAATAAGGTAGTCCATCTTGAACTGAAAAATATTCCTATGAGGGACAGAAATCTTCAAAGGCAGAAATGTAAGTCACTCCCTGCACAGTCTCAGCTTGAAATCAGATGCACATGGAGGGCAAGGCAGAACCCCTAATTTCAGTCACAGGTCTGCTTCATTCATTGAGTATCTGACTGAATAAGGCCCTGGACATAACTGCAGGATGTGGATTTCTATAGTCTTGTAAGGGACAGAAAGAAAGCACATCAGTCTGTCCCAGAGCTACAGACACAGTGTACCACTGTAATTATTAACTTGTATCTTCAATAAATTTTTCTCGTTGCTGTGGGTTATGACTTGTCAGTTGGCAATTTTATCAGCCAAGGAATAGAAACAGAGCCCCAAGCTTCAATTCTTTTAACATTTTCTTCTTTCAGGCCTTGTTTTTATTATCCACTAGATGACCATAAACCAGGTGACAACACTCAAACAATTCTGCAGGCAGTTCTGTGGCTTTTTAGCACGGAGAAGAAAACACTCTATTCTCTGCTTCTCTCGTTCCCTGTGTGTGACTAGGCAGGTCCTGTTAATTCTGGTCATGTTGCAGCTCCCACCTTTGCCCAGTTGCCTCACTGAATCTGAAAGCTCTCTGCTTTATCCAAGGAAGCATAGTCAATGCCCCTCTTTCCCATAGCCTTTGATGAATGTTTGAAAAGAACATCTCTAACCCAAACCCTCTTGCAAGCGGATCATGCTCCCACCTCACAGTGCAAAAGCCAATGTGGCAAACTCTACAGAAAATATTGCCCTTGCAGAAAAACTTCTGTGTGTTTCTTGTGGTGTCTTTTTGTCTGTTTTTACTGCGTTTTTGGCTGATTTTCTTTTTTAACTGTACTTTACTGAATTTCAGCTCACCCCCTGACCCTATGATTTGCTTTACTATTTAACTTGACACTTGAGCGATATGTAGCTTGTTGTTACTGTCCTGTTAATTTCCATACTCTATGAGCAATCACAGCATCTTTTTGAAAACACTGAGCAGCTGCTCAGAGGTTCATTTCAGATCTCGAAATTTTCCTTTTTTTTTTTTTTTTTTTTTTTTTCCTGGCTGCTTAGTGCTATTTGTCCCAGTTCTTCTTATGACACAGAAAAATTCAATTTGCCAAATTTTGCTCAGATGTTTGGGAAGGTGAACTGAAAATAAGTGGAGATAAGGGGCTGTCCCA
This sequence comes from Pseudopipra pipra, assembly GCF_036250125.1. NCBI lineage: Eukaryota > Metazoa > Chordata > Aves > Passeriformes > Pipridae > Pseudopipra > Pseudopipra pipra. The sequence continues at coordinate 66,054,958 of NC_087552.1, read as the reverse complement.
GTCAAAACTGGTAGGGAAATCTGGACACTGAATATTTCTGAAGGAGATACACAAAAATGTTAGCAAAACACCAGTAACAGAACCTTAACTCAAAAGGATTGGAAATTCTCACTGTAAATGTAAGTAAAATCATTCTCTTTTCCCTTCTTCACTGTTCCCCATGATTCTACCACAAAACTAAAGAAGGACCCAGAAGATAACATTGCTATTCCTCAAGATTTGTTTGCTCTGCGATTACACAGATTATGCAAATAATAGATATGCTAATTGATAACGCAAAGTTTCCATCTTAGGGCACAACTGTCTCCATGCAACCCTCCATTACCCTGAAGCAACCTGAAGTACTTACCAGGAAATTTCTAATTACCTGTAATTGCAGGAAGCATCTTAAGTCTTTCAAAGTGAGAGTGAGAACCAGCTGTAATTCCTGGCTGCAGTTACAAATATTTAGCCCCTTTACCTGGGTAACAGCTTCCAATAACTCCTGCTAACAGTTCTCTGATTTCAACATTTCTCAAAATCCTGAGTTCCATTACAATTTTTTTTCAAGGATCACAATGAGAAAAAATGGAGGAAATTAGTTTCTTTAAGTGCTTGATGTAAATCAAGCTGAGCTCCTTAAGCACAGACCAATCATTGTAAAAACATGTAATATAAAAATGTCAAACACAGGAGAACATGGAAGGACAGAGGCAAGTCCATAGTCTGTAATACATGTAGCTTAATTTTGTAAATCTATATTTTCCTAAACCAAAGCTTCTCATAACTTTTGCCATATCTTCCATTGGAACTCAACTATCACTGTCTATTCCATATTTCAGGGTATTATTTGGGATCAGAAATGTGCTATGAGCCAAGGGAAAACAGCCATTTATTTCGGTGTATGTGCAATCAAACTACAGTCACCTGAACCCCTCTCTGCATCACAGTCCCTGAGGGCTACTCTTTCATCCTGCAGATGGGCAGACAGACCAAGAAATTCTTCTGTCATAGAATCATAGAATCATCAAATTGAAAAAGACCTCTAAGATCATGAAGTCCAACCATTAACCATATTCACCACTAAACCCCAAGTTACTGTGGTATAAAGATTCATGTCACTCTATGTGAGTGGGACATGAGAGAACACTGACTCCGCTTGTCCCATAGTAACATCCGCATCTCACCTCCAAGAGCTGTTCCTCAAGGAGCACAGTCAAAGGAGCTCAGTGTTAGCAGCAACTTCTAAATTCTCACAGGCTCTTTCAGGTGAGCTAATTAGGCATCTACAAAACACAATCCAAAGAGAGCTGACAAGTAATGCTTGAGGAGAGGACATCTTTATTCACCAAAGAAGCATGAAAGGAGTTTGAAAAAGGATTCTACTGTAGCCTCAATCAGTTAGTTTGTATAAAGTAAACTGATTAAAAATTTGAAGTCAGAGATAGCTGGTAGAAAAGCTGATTCATGTGGCCTTGCCATTTATCTGGTTACAGCACCACACTGACACCAAGGCTATGTTTGGTGGTGGAAGAGTCTTTTAGAAGTGTCTGGAACTATACCCAGTTCCATACTCACTCAGCTGACATGGGAACAGAAGAATGTAATTTCTGATCCACAATTCCTTTTTTTTTATTATTTTAAGAAAAGTACATATTCAATGAACTGTTGATTGAGATGTTCTCTGAGAGGCTAATGAGAACCAATAATCTGAGATAGTGGCACTCTTCAGCACCATTTATGCATTGGCTTCACCTTACTTCCATTACAAGCAAAAGTCTCCATTCCATAAATATCTTCTGTGGCACCACTGGAGTTTGAATCAGACTTTGGTATCAACAAAGAGTTTTAAAACTGAATTCTTGTTCAGACATCATTAGTGTCTATCCCAATTAGAAAACTTACGGTACAGTGTGGCTATGCAATACTTTTATTTATTCTGATGATTGTCAGAAAAATACTTCATCCCATATTATTGTTGCCCGTAACAGATTTGTGTTGACAATGGTTCAGACTACAAGCAGCTGCATCATCTTTCTGATATATGTGATCAGAGACTGACAAGTTAATTTACATCATTTAAGTAATATGTAAAATTTATAGTAATATAAGCTCTAGGACTTGTTATTCTCTCTCAGAAAGGTTTATTCTTTAAATAAACCCATATGCATGAACCAGAGGGAAATCCTTAAGTATGCTTTGGAGTAGCTATTTTTTGGCCTTTCAGAATAATTCCCTAACAATCCTGGAGGGGTTGTGCTTTTTAGAAAAGTATTTGTTTGTGTTAGTGAATGATGCGGTCTGACCTGCTGAATTTTCTTGCTTTGCAGAGGATGTTCTTTTCCTAGGGTACCTCATGCCTAGCAGAAAAAGCATTAAATGTGCTTGCTCCAGCTGATTTGGGCTTTTCAAATGCAGATCTGCAATGAATGAGAAGGCCTACCTGTTTTTTTTCTCACTGGCACTCATTCTCTTAAATTCCAGGAGGCTTGCCCTGATGGCATACTTAACTGTCCTTATCCTTATGGTACTCTCTTTACCTTGCTGAGTCTTCTCTTTTTTCAGTACCTACTCTGAGGGGGTTGGTTTAGGGGATGTGCCTTGTATGATGAAACTCCAGAAAACGAGGTTTCTCTTACAAAGGGAACACAGCCACCATGGTGTTATGTGTGCTGATATTACTGCAGCAGGGGTAAGTGACCTCATGGGAGCATCAGCAAGGGATGGGGGCAACCAGGGATGGGTTCCTGACCAGCAAAAATGATGTGAGGAAGGCCTGTAGACAGTGGGAGAGGGTCACTGCTCTCTGGGAGGCCAGACCAGGAGGTGCAGAATAACTTGAGAGAACCCAGCTGGTGAGACCAGGAATCAAACAATAGGAGGTTTCAGATGTTCCCTAGCACTGATAATCTCCAATCTGCCCTGCTGTCATGGGTGATGGCTTGCAGCCTCTGTTATCCAAGTTTCACTCAGTCTGTTCCCCTTTGACTTGTTCTTGCTGGAAGAATTCTCCTAATTAGCCCTCTGTTCTTTTTCTCTAAGCTAATTGCCTCCGTGGACCCTTTTGCACTCCCTTTCACTGCCTCCTCCTCCCCAAAATCCTAAATAGGTGTAGTATTGCTTGACTCTGCTTGCGGATAACTCTTCTCCTATTTCCCATCTGAATGATTTTAAATGAAAATTCTCTGGGGCAGTGACCACCTTCAAATTATGCCCATAAAGCACTCTGGGGACCTATTCTTGGAGAACATTAAACACAACAATGATAAATCTGACTGCTAATGATATAAACAAAGGAACAGGTTTGCTTTGCTGCTGGAAGGCAAATCACAGACAGTTCACTCTTTTGCTGCTGGTATTGCTGCCACAATCCCATTTTCTTTTGCAAAGCACAGAACTAAAGATCAAAATTACATATTGAGTCTGGACTTCTCTTTATGTCAGGAGAGGTAAATCTTTTGGGGGAAGGTTGTGTCAGGGAACATTGGCCCAGCAAAGAATAATAATAGAGTAATCGAATAATGATGTCAATATACTAAAAGCAGATTTGTGAAGGAATTAAACAGTATGTGCTGATTTTTGTTCAGATTTATGTGTCTCTGTCTAGCTCTTGTAAATTAGACAGAGCTGTGCTTTAGCATCTGAGGGCAGATTTGGGAAATTCAATTATACAGAAATCAAACTATTATGCAGGTTTTTTCATCAGTTTCATACTGTGTTTCTTGTAACTAAATTATGAAAACTTGCCAATGCAGCAGAGAAATTAGTACTGTTCTAGAGCATTATTGAGCATAAAGTTCTGGGAATGCAGAGAAGTTATAACTCCCAATATAATACCAAATAGATCTGCTAACATTTAAGACCATTTCTTGTGAACTGAAAGGCTAAGAATAAAAGCCTTCTGATCATGATCTTCATTCAGTGCATTTGGAAAACCAAGAGAAGCTCTTCAGTACATTACCACGTTCCCTATGGATTAGAATAAGTAGATAGTTTGCTAGAAACTTCTGACTTTAATGTCAGCTCTTTACTGTCACATTGTCATGTATTGATCATAAAGATCAGAGTTAAGAAAGAAAAATAATAAGCAAAAGGAAGTAAACTAAGAGCTTGTTTAAAACAGTTGTTTGGTTTTTTTCTTTAGCATTAGTAAAAAACGCCAAAACAACTGCTTACTTATTTTAAATATAATAGATGAGATCTGATTTGTCACTCCATGGAACTGCAACTTTTATAATTATATCCCAGCTACTCAAATAGCAATGATGTCACATCAACTTTGGAAAAATAAGATGAAATCTTCTATACTGTGCAAATATCCAGCAAACTGTGGGTCTGATTTTTTTAATTGTAGGTGCTTTGAAGTATGCACTTTCATTGAATATTATTTTCTCTGTTTTTCTTCTCTTATTTTCCCTCTTTGCATATTTCATCAGTGATAATTGTCATTGAAAACAATTCAGAAGAAAACATTTTATGCTACTAACCAGGGACTTTTTTACAAGCAGCTGTTGAACCAGAACACTCCTCCTTTGTGTGGTGAGTTGAGAGCTAGATTACATTTCTTTCAGCTAAAAAAAAAAAAGAAAAAAGGTAGTTTCATTGCTTTCATTGTTGCGAAATATTGTAGGAGGGAAATTAACCTCCCACCACACCTCCATTTCTTATTTTCTTAAACTTTCCAGGCCTGATTCACCGCTGTATGACTTCAGTTCTAAGCGCTGTTACAATGGCTATGCACAGGAAAGAGTGCAGCTAGAGTAGCACTGTGGAGAGTCAAACTGATTATCTTGGCAAGTGACTAATCCCATGCTCCACAGCACAGCCTTTAAAACAACATCGCACTTCTTATCCAGGAAATAACTTTCTGATCAGCAGAAGCGCTATTCACCTGCACATATATGCTGTCTGCATTTTCTGAGCTTTACCGCTATACTGAGCTTTACTTAAATAAAGCAGGTCCCAGAAGTGCATAAATACCAGAGCAGACATAACACGTTTACCTCTAAGAAAAGTTGGCCATTTTACAAGTGGAGGGGAGATTGGGAATCACCAGTGATCTGTGACTAAGGCTAAGAAAATGAACTGATCAAAATAGTGTAAGGAAGGGCTGTTTGCAGTGTTTGCAGATGGAATGAGACAACAGGAACCTTGTGAAATTCCATAGAGAGAGATGCAAAGTCCTGTCCCTCTGAAGGGGAACACTGACTGGTGGGGAGCAGCTCTGCTGTAAAGGCCCTGGGGGTCCTTAGTGTTAAGCTGAGCATGAGCAACCCTGGCAGCAAAGGTGCCAACAATTCCTGCATGAAATGAATTACAGCCAGTGGATTGAAGGAAGTAATCATTCACCTCTACTCAGCACTTGTTAGACCACACCGTGGTCAGCTTTGACACCTCAGAACAAGACATCCTTAAACTGTAGCAAGTTCAGCAGAGGACCACCACTGTGACAGTGGGGCCGAAGCCCTGTGAGGAGAGACTGAGGGACTTGGGCTCAGATCCTACAACAGACAGCTTCAGAGGACTGAACCACAGGCTGCCTGTACCTACAAGGAAGAGAAGACAGAGGCAGGCTCTTTGAAGTGATGCCTTGTGGATAAGAGGATAAGAGACGATGGGACAAGAGAAGTTCAAACTGGGTATGAACAAAAACATTTTTCCCTATGAGAACAGTGAAGCAGTGGGTCACTGTGCTGGGGAGATTGTGCAGTCTCCATCTCTGGAGATTTTCAAGCTCAGACTGAACAAAGTCCTGAGCAACCTGGGCTGACCTCAGAGCTCATCCAACTTTGAGCAGGAGGTTGGGCTAGAAACCTCCTGTGGTCCCTCCTACCCCAAAGAATATATTCTTTGATCCTACCAGAACAAGAGTGGTTAAGATGTGCCATATAAATAGCTTCTCAAGGTGTTGAAATATCAGTTCTAGTATGAGAGCAAAATAACCTCCTGTTTGAATACAAAATCCACAACATCCTTGTTTAATTTTTTTCTCCCCAATGCTAAGCTGTTCAGTGACTGTTTGGGACTATAACAATATTTAGGCTGTACGGTAATTCACAGCATTGAAGTCTGAAATATTTGAGTATCAACAGCACTTGACAGAATCAATGTATGGGTCAGTATCCTATTTCTGATTCATCATTATTGAATTATTGCTTATTTATAGTGTTTTAGGAAAGAATGTGAAAGCTGACAAATTCTGTCAGGCAGATCTGCTTCTAGTTTATAAGTATACACATTAGTGTATGAATTTTCTCTATCCAAATGGATTTTTTTCACTTGCTAGCACACTTATAAACAGTGGAAAGAAATAAATACGATTCCAAATGTACTGATAAAGGTAGTCCAAATTATACTGGGAAAGACATATACCTTTTTCACTAAAGAACAAATACTCTAACTTATAGGACAAGAATCAATGTCATGAATGGCTTTCTTTTTATGTTTATATGACCAAATAGTTTTAGTTTCTAACAGAACAGACTGCTGTAAAGCCAGATAGATTTCTTCTTACATTTATACAAAAAAAACCGTTGTAGTTTCTTATAAAAAATCTGATGGGAGTTCAGATTGAATTTAATTATTTCTCCTGCCCTTTCCCAGATGAGAGTCCTTTTCTATTCTCATAGTTAATTAAATAGAGACTTAGGAGAGGGGAAAAGCACATTACTGTGTTCACTGTGGTGGTTTGGGTTAAGCCCTGGGACTTGCTGATGCCCTTCCCATGCCACCTGCCTTAGTGTTCACCTTTGTGCAAACTGTGTGGTCATAGAGATTAGGGGGCAACTGATGTCACTGCTACCACCTTTTAAAAGCTTTGCTCTCTGGAAATTTATTGCTCAGGAGAGGAATAGGAAGTTCTGGGTTGTAATTCTTTAAAATTCTTACTGATTCCTACCCGTTCCCTGGACAGCCAGTGGAGGAGAACAACGATTGTTTTAGGAAACTACAATTGCTCCTGGCATTCATGGATATCCTAGCTGTGCTTTCCATTGACTTCAGAGGGAATTTAGGCTCTTATTTTAGAAACAATATATTAACTCCTTACTTCTTCCATATCTCCCCTTCCAAAGCTAGTTCGGTGCTTTAGGAAATTCTGGATCTCACCAACGCTGCTTTTATTAAAAAAAAAAAAATGTTTTTCATGGCATTCTGAAGTCTTGTTTAGATCATTTGACTGATAGGATTTTCTAATTGTTACCTCAAAATGTTACTGAAACAGAGTCAGAAGTTGTCAGCTTTAATACTGCATCCTTAAGCCCTTGCTGAACATCCACTCAAGGGAGTATCAGAAATCGGCGGCTTAGTAGAGAAAACCTTTAACAAAAGGTCACACAAAATCATAGTGGAATCATTAATATGTTTTCAAGTGGACACTTAAGACAGGTCCTTTCCTGGACAAAGGGACATTAAAAGACACTTAGGAACAAAGAGCCCTTGATGCGAATTTATTCTATCCAGCTGTGGGTTTTGAACAGGCAAACACAGAGCTTGGCATCCCAAATCAAACAGAAATCTCTATTAGTCTCTTTTAATATGTGAAATATAAATGCATAATGGGAAAAAAAAAAAAAAAAAACGAAAAACTGGCTCTAAAAATTACCAAAGTAGATTTACTTATAGAGCATAATGCTTTTAGAGGACACAAACATCAAAACTGAGAAGGGCAAGTTCAGACTACAAAATTGTGTTCTAGAAGCAACAAGTCTGAAAAGACCTTAAGGTTAATGGTAGATAACCTCAATATGTTCTTCCAGTGAGATGCTGGGGAATAGAAGTTACAAAAAATGTTAGGAGTAACAAGAAAAGGATGTTTTCTTGATTTCTACAGAACGGTGCTTCCAGGTCTTGAGACAGACCTGAAAATAATCTTGTAACATTGCTCAAAGAGCAGATTGAGGTAAAATCTGGGGGCTGCTGGAGAGAGGAACCTTCAAAAGAAAAGAAAGCTAAAGCAAGTCACATAAAAAGTGAGTTAAGACAGCATCTCAACTAAGAGATGCTACACAACTGCAATTGAGTAGGATTCAGCATCCTCATCACACATATGACGATTGCAGTTTGCTATCTTTAAAGAAAGTATTAAAAAACTTCCCATAAATCTGATTTCAATTCAGCAGTCAAATACTAAAGTGACAAAAATGTAAAGTGTGGTATTTTTCTCTTCATGCCCAATTAACAAAAAAGTACTTGCTAACAGAGGTAATAATCTCACCATAAATTGAATCTTTTGCTCAAGATTAAATTCCTTTCAAAAAATATGTTCTAGGAATGTTATAAAGATGTGTTTGTGGTAGAAATTATCAGTAGCAATAAATTAACTGTTTTATATAGAAATTCAGTAGAATGATAATTTTTGCCTCCCTGATTTTAAACTACAAAAAACTAAAACTAACAAAATTTAGGATTACACTTTGAAATTAGGTATCCTATTTAGGATAGAACAGGTTTCAAATTCTTGTTCTACTCTTCCACTTAAATGAGTTTAGTTCTCAGAAGTAACTGTAATTGGAGAAACATTTTAAAACATGCTTATTTTTCTATGCAAATGTGCCTTCTGTTTCATAACATTTTTGCAGCAACAGTAGGACTGAGGGGCTGTGATTATCCTTTGCTCAACAATCTGTACCTTCAGGACCACACTGCCTATTGAGATTGCAAATAGGATTGGCTCCATGTTGCCTAGCATGTGGAGCAACACACACTGTATTATTTACCTTCAAATTAAAATTATATTTATAATCTAGCCATCAAAGTGGGAAGGAAACTACAGGGTCCTGATTATTTCTAGTAATAAAATACAACTGGGCTATTTTTTAAAACAGCAGCAACCTATAAAAATTAAAATTAGAAAGTCAAATGAGGCTAATATCCCATCTCATGGAGTTTATCAAAGGTTTTATAGCTCTAATCAGTGGCCAAAACAGAAAAACTGATGAAAGCTGATTTGCCAACTGAACACTTCATATAGGTACCTTGGCCTTTCTGTAGAGAACTGGAACAGCACAGAGATTTACCATAACTTCCAAATTGTCATTTGGGTACTTCTTCATACCCTTCTGCCTATTAACACATAAATAAGTATATTTTGTAGGGTCATTTTTCTACAGCATTTGACTGTAAACAGAATTATTTAACACTAATCAGAATAGCACAAGCTGGCATGTAATGTGTTAAAAACAGATGTTAGGTAAGAATATGAGCTAATTTTCTTTTTACCCAATTGTCACTGATTTCAGTAAAACTATTCCCACCTCGTGATTATGGTCAGAATCTTTCTCTTTATTCTTGATGGTAGAAAAATTTTAGCCCTGTTTGCAGTATAACTCTAAATATCTGTCTCAGCTGATAAACCTTGGACTTCATGAGACACAGCAAAATCAGGGTTTTTTTAGCTGAAATCCATAGTGTGCAATGGATTTTATGCAGTGGATTTCACACCTGATGGATGTAAAAGGATGTTCACTCTAATTGCATTACATGAAAGGGTTTTAACCTTTTCCTCTAAATGTACTTTAATATAACATTGGTCAATGCAGAGACAGAGAATGATATTTCACAGAATGTCATTAATTGATCCAAGAGTAGAAAACCAACATTCATCAATATGGTATAAAAAGAGTGAGTAAAATTTCCCCATGTCCACTCACAGTATCAATTAAGGAAGCACAAATCAAAGTTTATGAATAGTACACAGTCTCTATCAGATGCCATGTGGTCCCATGGACTCTAGGAACTCTAGGACCTGTAGTACTCTAGGAATTATCTAGACAGAGCTTTTTCTTTTCAAAGAAAATGTGAATATTGGCTAGATCTATTTAATTATGTTGCAGGAAAGAGCATAAGGAAGCCTTTGTGCAGAAGGATGTACACAGGTGTGGCTGTGATAGACATGGAGTGTCGGACTAGCCTGGCTGCATCTAGACTGCAGGAGAGGAGTGCTTTAGAACATTCCTAACCACCTCCCTTTCTCCAGTCATCTTGGCTGGGCTGTTTCAACCCCAGGGGCTGTCCCAGTTCCTGTCCCAAGTGCTGATTGCAGGCTGAGACCTCATCTCAGTCTACAACCTCCTCCTGAGGGGAAGAGGAGGGGAAGGCACTGCTCTCTTCTCTGTGGTGACCAGTGACAGGACCCAAGGGAATGGCTTGAAGTTGTGTTAGGAGAGGTTTAGGTTGGATATTAAAAAAGGATCTTCACCTAGAGGCTGGTTGGGCACTGGAACAGGCTCCTCAGGGAAGTGGTCACAGTACCAAGCCTGACAGAGCTCAAGAAGTCTCTGGATGATACTCTCTGGCATATGGTGTGACTCTTGAGGATGGTCCTGTGCAGGGCTCAGGGTTGGACTCAATGATCCCTGTGGGTCCCTTCCAATTCAGCACATGCTGTGATTCTGTGGTTGGGACTGTGCTGTGTGCAAGACTCATCCTGGTGCTGAATCTCTCAGAACACAGAGATAAGAAACATAAATACTGAAGTTTAATAAACAACAAACAAGTAATTTCAGGAGGAGATGTGCACCCCAAATGCCTTTAAAGTTTTGGGTTGTTTTATTTTGTAGAAAGATAAACATCAGAGAAGGGGAGGTGGGAATGGGAATGAAAGGCAGTTTGTATCACTGTCCAGGCTTTCACCTTCTGTCTTTGTGGGGAGTCTGCACTCCTTCCTGAAGCCAGAATTTAATTCTGTTTCTTCAAGACTCTGCTAAGAATTCCTCTAGCGCTTACTCTGCTGACATAGAACAGCTTAAATAACAACAGCAGGGCTATTCTTTCCCGGGAAATGCCAATACTGACCTGTGCTGCAGACTGACATTTTTCTGCATTCCAACAGCTTTGATTTCTGTTGTTGTATCCAGCTTCAGGTAATTGAGCATCACCCCATATGGAGCACATATAGACAACAAGCAAAGGATAGAATCATTCATTAACTAGTATGGGAGTACTTCTTTATAAAGACCCTTCTTTGACTTTTCAGGTCAAGTAATTATAATTCCTAATTCTACAAAATAGCAAAGCAATGTACATTAGAGAGTAAGTGTTTTCTTGGAATATTATTATTCCTTTCTCTCACTAACTCTTCAGTGTTCTGCAAGTAATAAATGACCTGAATCTTTTTTATTCTCAAGAGAAAACGAGCTTATCACCTCTCCTTTTACTTTATGGATACCAATAACATTTTATTTCATGTGGTCAGACTGATTAACACTTCTAATTAAATTCAGAGCAGTTTTTCTCAGTCTGCATTTATATTTGAACTTTCCAACCTTTTTTGAATGCAAAAAAATAATTAGGCACAAAAGCCTGTGATTTTTTGTCCCACCTACACTGGTTGATCTAATGAAAGATATGACCTCTCTGTAGAAAAGTTGTATTTTAATTTGAATGTGCTGTAAATTCACATTATAAAGTTTATCCAGCAACTGGAGTCCCCAGTTTTCACAAGGGAGGTTGCATCATTAGACCTCAAACTTGAGACCTCTTATCTGCTTTATTAGTGGACAAATGACCATTTTTCTGGACTGAAATGACATCAGTTTCTATAATGACTCAAGCTAGTACTTGAGAACATAAATACAGCTTATGGCTGGGTAGCTCCTGGGTTTCTGATATACAAATGGACTCCCTCAAAAAGATCTGAAGTTGCCAAGGTATTTTATATTGCTGTTGCTGTCAATTCTACTACAATTAGTAATACTCTTAAAGCATGTTCTTGTGAACTGCAGAAAAACTGGCACTGGCACTTACTAATGTTTATTTTTTATAAAAATATTTTTGTGTTCTAAAGTGTCTTTGTGGAAAACAGATTAGATTTTAGGTTTATAAATCCCACACTTGAAAAAAAATTCTACTTATTTTCTCTGAGAATGTAACATCTTACAGCTTCAACAGAAAGTCACTGAAATCACTAGGAATATTTATGTCATAGGGACTGATTGTGGGAGTAGATACATAACAATTTAAATACAGTAGATATGCAATAATTTGCCTATAGCTCCCTGATTTTTTATTTTTCCTTTTGAAAAGAAGTGTTCAAAATTACAGCACAGACCTGTTTTTCTGGTGGCATTTTGTTCTGTACTGACAAGTCATCACTTTCCATCATTCCCCCTTATTGGTATGGCTGAGAACAACAACTACGGCAAAGTCATTTTTGAAACAAACAGGAATATTTTTGGCATTTCAAAATGAAAGAGCTTTTGTTTAAAAGTACGACTGCAAATTTGACAAATAAACTTTGTAGATCTTAGTCTTTAGGAAGGGTTTGTGAGAGCTTCCAAAATATTAATACAGAAGTATATGGCTGGAGTATCAATATGACATTGAGGGGAAGGAATAAAATTTCAGCTTCAATCTCTGTGCAGAATTAATCATTTTGAACTGAAACAAATCATCATCACTCTCTACAACTACCTGAAAGGAGGTTGTAGCCACATGGGGGTTGGTGTCTTCTCCCAGGTAACTATCAGTAAGACAAGAGGGCAGGGTCTTAAGCTGTGCCAGGGGAGGTTTAGGTTGGATATTAGGAAGAAATTCTTTACAGAGAGGTTAATCAGACATTGGAATGGTTTGCCCAGGGAAGTGGTGGATTCTCCATCCCTGGAGGTTTTTAAGATGAGACTGGATGTGGTACTTAGTGCCATGGTCTAGTGACCATGGTGGTAGTGGATCAAGGGTGGGACTTGATGCTCAGAGGTCTTTTCCAACCTGTCTGATTCTATGATTCTATGATTTTAAGTAAGGAAGAGCTGCAGGATTACATGGTCTTTGGAATGAATTGATGGCCACAAGTGCAAACCTTGCAGTCTGCTTTTTACAGGGGAGAGGTACACACTTTGTGCAACCAATGATTGCTTCTGACCAATGGACTCCAAACTCTGTGTAGTTCATCCTGACTGTACATATTTCACAGTCTACATTTTTATACTAACCTGCATTTTAAGAACAATTTTCTGATTAAGATCTACTTCCTTCTAGCTGCTCTTAGACCCACAAGCTCTTTTGTCCTTCAGACCTTGCAGACCTCTGTTTTCGGACTACGTTAGGCTACAAGCTGGGGGCTCTTGCATGTTCTTTGTGAGTTACAATGCAGAAGTTAATGTTCTGGGGACCCTTTGTTGAAAAGGTTGATTCTTAACAGATATTAGCTTTTTGGGTAGTATGGAGTGCAAAGAAAACCTAAACTTCCCTATATTGTGAGTGTAACCTCATCATGAGCGCTTCGGTTATAATGAACAGCGAACTCATAATTTTACCCTAATATTAATGTAAAAATTTGGTTTTAATATTTAAAATGTCTTTGGGGTAATTTTCACATTTAATTGGGTGCATGATATAGACAAATCATTTTATTGCATGATTAATTGCTGTTTCTTTGAATATTACCATGTGATTCCCATTAGACAGGTTTCTAATATGCACAGTAGCTTTTTCTACTGCAAAGGTTTAGGACTGATATTAGCCATTGTGACCCTTTCTAGATCAACAGTATGTAGCAGCTAAAAATACAGAAAATTAGCAATCTCAGTTTTATATCTTCTGTGAAAAACATCTGCCTTACTACAGGGCAGCACAACCTAACTCTGCTGCCCTGACACAATGTGTTCCTTTGTTTCTCCACTTTGTTTCATGGTGCCATTTTCTCATTCATATTATGATGTTTATTAACAGGGAAACAAATTATTTGGGTTCCTTCACTTCTTGGCTTTAGCTTACTTCTCTCCTTAAACTACACTCCCTGATGACAAGACTTAAAGTAAAACAATAATCTTCTGCCACCCTGGAGCATTTGTTTTTAGTCTAAATAATTCATTGAAACACACATTCTATTTCACAGCTGCTGCCATCAGTCTTTTTGTACTTTTTAAATAACAAATGGTATTTTTGAGAAATGGTTTACATAATGGATAGTCGCTCCCATACTTCTTCAGCCAAGCAATATGAATTATGTATAACTAAATGGAGAATGCATATATTTTAAAAGGAGTGAGGACTTCCCACAATAACGTTCCTTCTCAGCAGAAGACAAACTCCTCCAGCTCCCCATCTGCATCTGCAAGGGAGCAGACCTTCCTCCCTCTGCTTTTTTCTTCTCTGCTGCATAGGACCAGCCAAACTTGCAATGTCCATGAGGAAGACAAAGCAACTGCTGCTCTCACCTGGGAAAAAGTAAGGGTTGATTTGGTGAGGCAGGAGCCTTGCTAACAGCTCAGCAGGTTTGTGTAATGAGCACAAGTGTTCTGCATAGCAGAAATGCATATGTGAGACAAGGCAAAAGATTTGTTAACAGTATAATGAGCATAATTAACCCTGTAACACATTAATATACAAATTGAAATGCTTGTCAACTAGATATTAATGATGTTTTGACATTGAGTGTCCTTGAAGGCAGATTATATTTTTTAAGATAGTTAGGAAAACTGAAGTTTGGTAACTCTGTGACAGCTGATACTGTAACAGAGGAGTGATGTAAATTTAGTGTTAGCAAGTACTCAATATTTTGAAAAAGATCTAATCTGCAATTATCACTTATGGGAGCACACAAACATTGGATGGGTTAAGGCTAACTGCATGCTTTGTGACGCAACTGCAGGAGCTGCTCCCACAGGTAAGATCTCTGCGATCTGTCATCTGTTTTGTTCTGTGTGAGTCAGAGAAACTGAGTGTATTTTGTTAAAAAGCTTACTTGATTTTAGGAACAAAAAGTATTTAATATGTATCAGGTTGTTTCTACTGTGAATACAGACAGTACTTCTTTTCATAATTTCCATGTGGCTGATCAGTAGAATGAGTACCCACATAAACGACAGCTCTTAGTCCAGACTACCTTTAACTACCAGTCATGGATAGTTAATCATGGGATCACAAAGGTTGGAAAAGACCTGTAAGATCATTGAGTCCAGCCATTAATCCAGCACTGTCAGGTTCACCCCTAAGCCATGCCATTAGGTACCATAAAATATCTATGATTCTGTGATTCTATATCACATGTTTTTTGAACACTTCCAGGGACAGTGATTCCACCACTTCTCCAGGCAGCCTGTTCCAATGCCTAACCCCGATTTCGGTGAAGACTTTTTTCCTAAAATCCAATCTAAACCTCCCCTGGTGCAAATTGAGGTAATTTCCTCACATGTTACCCAGGAGAAGAAACTAATCCCTGGCTATCTTCCTTTCAGGTCGTTTCCTAATAGTTAGGTTCCCTGGTGGCCAGGATTTTCAGAACATGCTGAGAAAATTCATTATTTCAGATGGGACAACCAAAACTTGAGACTGTCAAAATCACTTGTGCCCAGTCCTTGGAAAGTCTGAATCCTGTACACACATATCTAGGTCCATCTGCACAAACTGAAGCTGATAAATCGATTTCTATGAAAGCCAGTAAGCAGTTAATATGCTGAAGGAAAACCACATTTCATCGTGATGAATTATGTGCCAACAGACCAACCTTTGAGAAACAGATGAAAACCACAGTTAACTAGAAACAGCAGTAAATTAAAGAAAAACTTCTGCAAATAAATTTGAATGGGCTTGGCTATACCTGCATGTTTTTTCTGAAGTTATGACACTAAAATGTTGAACTTCCAGTTTCCATGGCAATGTGTCAGTGGTTCTCATCGAAAGAAAAAAAAAGACCATCATTTTCTCTCAGTAAAACAGACTCCCAAGGAAACAAGAACAGATGGAGGAAAACAAAAACATCTTGAAAGTACTCTTATTATTTAGGGATGGAAGAACTTCCGAAGTTTTAGGGGACCGGTTTGAATAAACACCTTAACATCTGAAGTCTCATATGTGTCTTATGCAAACTGACACAGCTCTCAGATGTCAGTATCAATACAGTTTTCCATCATCCTGTTTATTCTTCTTTCCAGTATCCCAGTCAGTGCTGATTCGCTCCACAGGTCAGACTGCCCCTCTGCTCCAGGTTAAGGGAAATGACTGATCGCCTCTGCTCAGAGATTAGAAGGCCACTTCTGGAATACTTCTGCGGTCTCCCATGCAACGGAGGGGTAGGAAGTCACAGCAAGTCCAGCAGAAGGTCTCTGAGAGATCTGGGAAGCTGTGTCACATCATATGTGAGGAGAAATGGAACTCTGTGATTGTACATCCTAGAGAAGGGAAGGCTGAGAGGGGCAGTGGGGAAATGTGGTGCCTCACCGATGAAAGGCTCTAAGGAGAAGGAGTCAGACTCTTTTCAGAGGTGTGTGACGGTCCTATGCTACAATGAGGAAATTCTAATGGATATATGGGGAAAAATCCAAATCACCTTTGAATATATGCCAGGGAGTCTGTGGAACTGCTGGGTATTCAAGACTCAGGGTGGCCAGGCCCTTGATCTAACTTTGAACTGTGCAGGATGTTGGACTGGATGTGGAGTTCCTTTCCAACCTAAATTGCTTTGTATGCTATGACTTTATATATGTTTCCCCCTTCCTCATCTTTCTGTCACAAGGCTCAGTAGAAAGACCCAGCAATGAGAAAGCTGACTGAGGCACCCCTGCACACCAGGGGCAGGACAACTGATGAGCAGTATGGCATCTTATTCTTTCCATCTGGCTCCATGCAGTCTTTGCAATGGGGCAGCCTTGTTCTTGCAACCAGGTTCTTTCTCATCTCCTTGTTTATAACCCTGTCACCTCTGGTGGATGACAGATGGTGGCAGCCCGATGACAGCTGCAGAATTTAAGGTACCTAACATGATTTGACCATGTTGCTGACCCAGCAAAGACCCCAGTTAGTTAGCTCTGAAGATGTCATTGCAAAGCCTGGGTCTACTTTCTGCCTCTCAAGCCCTCCTTCAGAGTGTAACTCAGATGAGACTCTCATTTCCTCAAGAATGAGGTTTTTTCATTGTAGTGCCAGTGCCTGGATACATGCAGGGGCTGTGCAAATGAGTAACACTATTAAGAAGGAGAGAATGTATTACTGAACTCAAATGATTAATCTCACTGCAGGGGTTGGATTGTCTGTCTGCTACAGACATCATGGAACTGAGTGTGATGTGTTCATACATGAGGCTTTTTCCTACAGGTATGAAAGAAACCATTTTGCATTTCCAAGTGCAGGAAGCAGAGTGCTAGCTGTGCTATGAATGCAGCTAGGAGATTATTTTACAGGAAATGGGAGAAAAAAGAAAGCAGAGGGCTTCTCATAGGCCATTTTTGGCCTTTCTAATAGCATATTTACAGTGCAGCTACTTTAGTTGATAGGCACTGCAATGACTATAATCTCTTTTTTTTCCTGTGACTTATTACAAGGATGCTCATTCAAAACTTGAAATCTGCTATTTCAGCTCTATTATACATCACGGGCTTAAATAAAAAAGAAGGCTGAAAACCAGAAAAAAAAATCCATAAAATATCGCCATTGTCCTGAGCTAAAATTATGTATTATACTTGGAAAATTGCGGGTTCAATATAACTGCAGTTTCATTGTTATTGAAGTTTGTATTCTGGTTTGGGAATGGTGCAGGAATGACTGAGAGCAAGGGTAGTAGGAAAAGTCCTTGCTCCAGCTATGCACATGAGTATCAGTTAACATGCTGCTGCAGTTTGCAATAAAGGGTGTCAGGTGTGTTTATAACTCTCTGACCCTTTTTCAGAGGTGTATGTTTGCTACAAGTGCAGGTGACCTGAAGAAGTATCTCTGTATGTAAATATTTGCCTGTATTTGCCAGCAATGCCAGTTGTTTCAGAAAGAGTTTCTGCCTCTGCCTGCAGGGAATCCAAGTGTCATTATAATATGAAACTACCAAATCTTTTCCATAAGCATCATGAAACCCTGACTTGTGAGTAGTAAGGTAAAACACAGTGATGATCTAGGTTTGCTTATCAATGTGGGATTTCTTCATACCTGAAAGTGAAGCTATGCAGAACTGGATATAAACCTCAGAAGATATTTATACTTGTAGCTCTTTCCACTCTTGGAGAGAGAAGCTGGCCCCTGAGGGTCAAAACCAAGATAACACTTACAGAGGTGCTTTGCAAAAGGAGAGTCAGCTGTTGTACTAAAGGAAGCTAATCCATTCATGTTCTGTGAACTGCAGCCTTTGGCAGGGACAGGGTGTCTGCAAAATATTTATGACAAATTGAATGTAGAAAATTAACTGAGCTCTCCAGAAGAAACTTGCTGAATCTAAACAAGCCAACATATGAGAGCCAAATTAAACTCTCAAGTGCAGAAGAACTGATAGAGTTGCCTTGGTCAGATGAGCCTTCTGAAACTGGATAATCTTTTACTTCTTAAGTGGCTTCATTGCTTTCAGTGGGATGAGTGCTGGAGTGCCTACTATAAAGATGTTGGAATCTGGTCCTCTCCAAGAAAAGTTTGGGAACTGCTCAAACTGATAGAGCAGAATTGTGTTCAGAGGACACTGAGAAAATTTAAAATAGGTGAGACACAAGCAAGATCAACCCTTGAGGAGCTGCAGCAGCAGTTCTGTGGGTAAATATCACTGACTTAACATGAACAGCAACAGGCACTGACAAGTATCCGAGAATTAGCACCAGGATTTCAGGCTAGATGTGTGATTATAAGAGGACTTACTGTTGTTTCTCATGACTAAAAAATTATACATGGAGGTAAAAGAAATTGTGCATTACTGACTCCTGAAAAAAGCTCCAGGACATTTCAGGTGTGTCAGGATGAAATCCCTGTGAGAAGCTGGGGAGACTGGAAGGAATGGTGAGGAAACCATCCCTCTGCACCTGGCTGAGGGTAAGGGCATTGTACTCATACATGGGGTTTCCACTGTTGGGAGCAGAGCATCGCCCTTTCCAGGTTATGATATGATCCAGCTGCTGTATGCCTCTGGTGAAGGGCAGGGATTAGTTACAGAAAAGTTATAGGGGGAAAGGAAAAAGGTGAAAGTAAAATAAAAGGAAAAAACCACAAGAGGAAGAAGAATGACAGAGACAAGCAAGGGGGAAAAAATGTTGACATAGAGAGAACAACTGAACCAATGGCAAAATTCTCTTTTTCTTCCTGGTCTACTTCATATCTGAAAGTGTGGGGATTTTGAGTTGCCTTATTAACTCTTCTCCTGGAAGGCAGTTTGCTCTCCATCCATGCCCACCTGCAAGGTTTCAGGCCAGAACATTTAATGGCAAAGAGCAGACCCCTCAGGGATCATTTGTTTGGGTTTTTTCCACACAAACAGAAAGAGGAAAGATGTTAACAGCCAAGACTTAAGGCTTTTTAACACGGGTTTGTGTTGGGGAAGGAGTCTGGGCCCAGGGTTAAGATGCATCTTGCTGGGAACAGGGCAGCTGCAGCTGCATCCTAGCTCTGTGCAGTGCAGCAAGCAGTGTGTCCTTGGTCCTAGCATTTTGACTGCTTCCTTTACTAAGTTTAAAACTATTACCTTTTTCTAAAATAAAAAAGATGAAGAAGAGATCAATTAGGTATTTATTTCAATAATAAAATTTCAATTCAAATAATTGTGTTTTGTCTAATTTACACTGGAATATTAAACAGTGACAGTGATGATTAGGGAAAAAAATAGTCCACTTGATGAATTCAAAACAAAAATTTAATTACTCATGTCTGCACCTGCATCTCAAATTTTATACACGCTCAGTTGAAAACGTTCGGTTCAGTCATTATGATGTTTATAAAGGATGAACTGTTCTTCAATGATTTCTCTAATCTATTCACTTTAAAAAGGCTTATTCAATGTCAACATAAACTACACGCTGCCTGAAAGATGGAAAATACCACTCCTCTGGGTGCCAGGCATATTTCTAATAGCTTTTGTCTTGGAAAACTAACACGATGAGGTGAGACTTAAAGTGGGTGGTGCACCTGAAGCCTGGTCTCCGGAGGACTGTCTGGATCTTGTCAGCTCATCACAGCTCATCAGGCTCAGGGTAGCAGGAGCTCCAGCATGTGCCTCTGGAGGAAACAGAGGCTGAGGGATCAGCTCCAAGGGAATAACATAAATCACATGGCTGTGACACCGATGCATAACAGGTAAATAATAAGCTGAATACCCTCTTTGTCATGACAATTGGAAACAGTTATTGCAAACTGAATCCAGCACAATGCTTTACTCCTCTGGCTATCAACTGGAAGTGCTTTATTGATCTTACAAATATATAGGAGGAAGGACTGGCTATCTAGATCAGCTGGAATGGCTGCCCTTCTGGGATCTTTAGCCAGTTCTTAGTGTGGACACTCATTTGATCAGTTGATTGCACAGGGAAGAATGCATGAGGATTTCCCACAACTGGGGAAAGCAAAAGAGTACAAAGCTATACTTTGGCCTGACTCATATGGGTAAAAGAGTTAAAATCTGAATTCTTATACAGCCCAAAGAACAATCCACAAAACTCCTTCTAAGTAACTTGATATAATCAGAACTTTTCAGCTTTTTTATAGTTATTTTTTCCCTTACATTTTTATTCGAGTTCAGCAGGCCAGGTGTAAAGAAAAGGGGTTAGCGATGAGTAAAGTATATTTAAGTATCACAAGAACCAAACTTCAACACCTAATGCTGCTGGGGATACCTAACACCTCTGTCCCAGCAGCCTCCTTTCCTCTCCTCCCATTGTTTCCCAGGTGTGGCCCCAATGACCTGTGCAAGTATGGGATTTTTTTGATCTTGGGCAGGAGTGAGGAGGAGAGGACATGGCCCTCTGTTCCCAAAACAGAGGGAGAGGTCGATTACAGCAAGGATCAGGATTGGGTGTTTTAACATATGTCTTTGCACAGGACTGCTATAAAACCACTGAAGGCTCATTTCTTGTCAAGAGATGCAGGCAGGCAGGAATGTGACTTTAAAAGAGGATTCTTCTGATTGTCATATCTCTGTTTCAAAAATGGTTTCTGCATCCTCCTTTGCTGCACTGATGGGGTGGACTGCAAAGTGGGTGCAGTGTCCTGGAGCAGAGGCACTCACAGTCCTCAGCACCAGGGACTCCTCACCTCTGTCATTTCACTTCTACGAGCAATGGTCATGGGCATTCTGTTTAAAAAGGTGTCCAAGTTCAGTTCTCTTCGTCTTTAAGAGTCTTCTAATTTATTTGTTTGTTTGTCTCACAACCTTGTGCTTCTCAAACAAGAGCTGTGTCAAACCTTTCCCATTATTAGCCTTGCCTAACCATTTTGAAAACTGCTCCGTAGATTGTATCTATTGCAGTGAATTACATTCCTCAGTTATTAATTTCTGCCATCAATCACACTTTATCTTTTCCACAGCTGAAGAAGTATCTTGTCACTTCTTGTATGGAACAGTACACCAATTAAATTTGATTTATACTGTTATATATTACATTCAATTAAATTTAATACACAGGGTATAATTTTCCCTTCTCGAAGCTTTAGGAATAAAATCAGATACATTTTCACTGGTAAATGATAGGTTAAGCAGAACCTCCACAACATTAGATGTAAAAAAAGCAGACACCATGGTTCCTTTTATTGGTTTGTGACAACCAAGACACTGAGGTGTGGAGATACTGTTGGGTAATTCTCATGATAATTTAAAATTATTGCACATTATACTCTCACTATATCACTCACAAAAATGACTGTGCTGGAATAAAGCACAACTTTACCTTCACTATAAAACACGAACCTTTATTAGAATTTGACTTGGGGTTTTACTGCACTCCTTTATTTCCTTCTCTCCTTCTCTGCTCCTACACCTGTATCTCCATGTTTATATTTTTCCTTCTTCCTGAGATTTCCTATTGAGGGAACATATAACCTTTTTAGAATCTATGTCTGGACACAGAGAGGAATAGGAATTGCCATTAATATCATTCTCATGTTCAGTCTACCATTATGAATTCTGTCAGCTTCTCCAGCTACTCCGCCCTTTGGTCTGAGGAGAGAAGGCAAAATAATACAGAAGAAAGGCAACAAAAACAGTTCAATGACACAAAATGCTATATGATAATACAGGAAATCTTTGTGGAAATGAATGGTTAAAATAGAATATTTTGGAACAAAAGGCAATTGCAATGAGAATCATAGAGCTGAGATAAGCATCTTGGCATACCTATAATTCTCACTTTGCCAAGTTATTGCTGACTGGAGCAAAAAAGAAAGAGAACATGGGCACTATCCTCCTCACAGATTTCCATATGTACTGGCCACTGCCTAAAAGCATTTTTGCTTTGAAATGGGGATGCAGCTTATCATTCTGGAAAAAAAGTCCCTTGAGGTTTCTTCCTTTAAATTAGATTACTTTCCCTGAAGCAAGAAAGCAGTTTGATAACCTCCTCAGACACTACATATTAAAATTAAAACATTGTTTCTTGGGACTGTATGTTTTTCTTAAAAAAAGTGATGATCTCTGGGAACAGAGTTTCATCCTGTTGGTGTGTATTACACATAAGCACATCTCTGCTGGCACCTTGAATCCCATGGGCCTGTGGAGTGACACACAAGGGATTTTGGGTTCCTTTAACACTTTTGCTGAGCCTTTGCAGATGTGGTTCCTGCTGAGTCTTCCCCAGGGAGCTAAGCCATGACATGACTGCAGTGTTTAGGCAGTCATCCTTCTGTGTAAAGCAATTTCAGAGCCTTAGAATAGATGTGTTATTCAAATGTGCCTTTTAATAATTATAGGTCAAAGTTTTGTTTTCTTTCATTATGGCATTTACGTAAGATTAGAAAAATCTTTGCATAATTATGCAAATTATTATCCATAGAGTGGTGAAGAGGCACTCTGTTAAAGTGAAATGAGAAAACTTGCAGGTGATAACAGAATTGAGGAGTGGGAAAAAGATACATTTTTATGTGGCAAAATGGGTTGCAGTAAAATCTTCCTTTCCCTTGCAAAATCCTGAATAGGGAAAAAATCATGAAGGCTATGAAATAGCTGGCAGAAAATTCACTCAGTTAATATGCTACTAGAGGAATAAAGTAAACTGTTAATACAGGAGTTCTCACTGATACCAGAGGTCTGTAAAATGTAGTCATGATTCTCAAGATAAAGACTCTGACAGAGGTAACATGTACAGAAACAGAAACGGTGTGTGGAGTGAAAAAAGGTACGACATGGTTAAAAACCACTCTGAAAAGGAGAAAATACCATGACCCATTTAAAACTAAATCACCTAATGAAAAGATGTGACAAAAAATGAGTAAACAAGCAGCAAGAGAGGATTTTAAACAACACAGTACCAGATCTAGGTTAAACAACATATGGTGTCTGTCAGGCAGCTGCTTATTGAAGCGGGGGCAAAATAGGGTGATCAATCATATAGATCTGAAAAGAATTGCTAGTGAAATTGTAGTGAAAAACTACAAGTGAAATAAAATTGTGCATTGAAAGGCTTAAATGTGTCTATTTTAAATTAATTATTTCAAAATAAATTTTAGGCTGAGTTAATATTTTTGTTACTTCCATCTAACAGATGGTACAGGATAAAAATAACGTAGTCACCTCACTAACACATCACCCAGTCAGATGCAATTGACACTATCTACTTTTTAAAACCATAATCTTCCAAAAGAAAAATGTAAGCTTTTGTAGAGTGTCTCCAGCAACCTCTAGAGAAATCCAAAGCAAGCTTTGTACTCATACATAGCCCCCAAAATCCAGTAATATCATGTTTCCATGGTACAGAAGATCAAAGAAACACAAGTCTGTAGGAGGGGGTCTCTGTGTGTGAATCATAAATTAAGAGGAACATCTGGGAGCATCTATGAGCTCTTGGAGAAACACCAAAATTCCCTGTGTAAGTGACTAATGCTGATCCCACAAGCAGGCAATACAAACAGTACATCTTACTAGACTTTATCTCTTGGAAAATGAGTTTAGTGACTAACATAACACAGCCTGTTCTACTGATTCCCATTCCCAGTTTTCATTTAATTTGGAATATTATATGGCCTCTTAAAGTTCAGGATTTAACCCATTGACTTCGTACCAGATCACTGGGTATTACCTATCAACATATTTTTTCAGAGTAGTAGTGAATTCATTTCTCATAGTTGTTTGGCAATAATTTACGCAAAGAAAAAAATGCCTACAGTTCCACAAACTTTTCCAACAATCCTTTATTCTTTGCATACTGGTGCTTCAGTTCACTGACTAACTCACTTCTTGGAAAATTGGCATATTAGAGGAAAAATTATCCTTGTCTTCTGTGGAGTAAAATGTATCGGTGTGGAACAGCCAGTCTCTGGAAGGTGACAAGCTCTCATGCATCTCAAGTTCCAGGTTTACTTAACCGTGAGCATTTTTCAAGAGGCTGCAAAATCTAATTTTTACTATTAGAAATGCTATTGTTTAAAATCTGATTATATACACATATATATGTGAATATGTATTTTGTAGTCCACTCAAATAACTGTTATGAAGTTTTCTGCTTTTCTTTCCAGCTGCACTTTTAAGACAAGGGTTGAAGATTAGTGGCATTTTCAATTTGAAGTCATAACTGATTGTAGAAAACCCACATGTCCTTTTTCACCTCAAAGTGAGAAAAAAATTACTACTTTTTAGTATTTTTGAATATAGAAATATTTGTGGAAGCTTCTTTTTGATGTAACAGATTTAATAACTGTGGAGATCTTGTGACTTCATATGTATAGTTCAATTTGCTGACATGAAGGCAGTTGAAACACAGATATCCTGAGTATGGAAATATATCACTATTAAACTCACTTAAATATAATTAATTCATTAAATGTAATCAGTTTAGATTGGAAACAAATCATTTAATTGATTTGGTAAAGATTAAGGTAGACATAACTCTGTGACCACACCAAGAGAATCAAAAAGAGACACTGAGCTAAGTCAAAGAGCAAGGTGTGGATTCAGTCAAGACTTTGAGGCAGTCACAGTAATACAACAACAGGTGGTGCAAGGACAAGTGGTATGAGGACAGGGAGTTACATTCTTAAATTTTAGTAAGAAAATAGGATTTTGTAGAAGGCAAATAAGGATCACTGAAACCAATTTTGAAAATATCAGAAGAGAAGAGATTCTCTCTGGCATCTGTCATGGCCTTGTCTGGATTATTTAAACCCTTGTAGGTTAAAAACCCAGGACTCGGATTCGGTTTTGCTGGTAGGAATTGTCTTCTGTGTAGCACTTATAAACATCTACTGAAATTTATATATTATACTAATGGTTTTTACAGGTTTCTGTTACAAAAATGGGCAGCATACTTTCACTTATCATGAAAGAATATTAGACAATTATCTTCTTTCATCCTTAAACACATGAAAGGCTTAAATCTAAGAAATTAGGCTTTTAAGGACCTTAAACCCTGAAGTTCAGGATCTACAAGTGAAATGAAAAAACCTAGTCTAACTAATTGTAAAAAACATATTTATTTATTTTGAACAACCTGGCATAATTTTTGGTCAGTTCATATGTTTGGTTTTTGTTGTCTTTTTCTTTTAATGTGTCATTTTGATTGAAAATTATTTCAGAATTTTAGAATCTGAGTGGTCCAATTTGTAAGGATCAAGAAAAAGTGTTTGACACTCACAACTTTCACTGCTTCCAGAGCAGAGCAACACCAGTCTTGTGTCTAATGCTGCCTGTAAGGGGAACCACAATAATGCCGCTCATCAGAGAGAAACCCTTTCAGAGGAAAGATCTAAAACTTAATGCTGATCTATATTTTATGCCAAAAAATAAATATGTATCACACTTGATAGAACATTTCCAGAGAGTTGTTTGCTGCAAAATTATTCCCAAATGTTAAGTCACTGAAATAATCAGTATTGATGCCTATCATAACATCCAGTTATTAAGACTTTGTAGAACTCAGCACTATAGTTTCTGGAAATATGATATTTTTTTACTACTAATCTGTTCTGTTACTACTAATCTGATCTGTTACCCACAGATCATTTGGAATCTAATTTGATACTTCAAGATCTTTTGACTAAGTTCTGTTTTATAAAATCAAGAAGGATATGTACATAAAAAAACGAAGTCCTTCTCTCTTTTTTTTCTTTTTTAAGTTTCTTTTCTGTCCTGAGGTAGCTGCTTGTGAAGGCATAGATTAATATCAAGTTCAATGTTTTTGGTATGTCCCAGGCTTCAGATTAGTTCTACAGGCCTTTTCTTCTCTAAATATTCTTGCATTT
Source organism: Pseudopipra pipra (assembly GCF_036250125.1). NCBI lineage: Eukaryota > Metazoa > Chordata > Aves > Passeriformes > Pipridae > Pseudopipra > Pseudopipra pipra. Next base: position 66,028,921 of record NC_087552.1, on the reverse strand, counting down.
TCAACCAAGTTTCCCCTCAGACATGGATCAGTGAAATGTTACAATTCCTCATGAGACAGAATTACTTATTTTCAACTGTATTCCTAGGTTTTTTGCAGGTATCTGAATGAGTGGATTGATTTACCAACTGTGTCACTCATTGAGGTGTGCAGTGTCACTAGTGTGTTTGAAAGTCTGGAATCTTCTTCAGGTATGGATTTGTATGCCCATTTCCTTTTCTTTTTTTATGTGCTCCATTGCCAACCATACGAAACGCTAGGAGCTAAGGAAAGCTTTTCTGTTAGCAAGGCAGCAAACAGTAATGGAGCTGGAATTTCAGGAAAAGGCAGCCTGAAAATACAAAACGCTTAGAAAAGCAGCTTGTTTTCCAATTCACAGTGAGAAATGGCGGGTGCCACCTCTGAGGGGTTTCGCTTGAGCATAGTTTGGAAGGAAACTGGGACAGGGTTCACATGTACTAGTCACTGCATTCATATCCTAAAGCTTGCAGAATTATGTTTCATGTTGGCAACAAAATTCTGCCAATTAAATGAAGCCTCAGCTGAAAAGTTGTCATAAAGCTTTGCTATTCAAGGGTGCTGGAGACATGTTGAGGTGATGAGCTCAAGAAGATGCCTCTTAGGGTGATATTTTTTAAAAAATGGAAACGCCTCACAGTCATTTCTGTTTAATAATCAAATGGAGCCAGCACTTCATTTATTCTTCTTCTATTTGAATCTTTGTACTGGCTTTTGTATAATTAATTGAGAAAATATGGTAAAGTATAATTAAGCTGATATTCCTTTTCAAGGTAGACTTGTGTTTTCATTTCCTTGTGGGACAAACAGAGGCTTCTCTTTCCACTCCATATTCATGTGTCACTTCTCTAAAGCTCAGGAGGGGATGCACGCATGCATGAAAGGAAATACATAAGCATGAACAAATCAGAAACCCTGAGATCTGAGGCATCTCAAATTTAAATAATCCCTTCAGCTGCCAGAATTTTTCTCCCTTAATGATATTTCTGCTGCTTAGAATATTAGCAAAGTCTCAAAAGAGCTACTGTAATTGCTGCCTTCTGAGTCCTGTGAGGTTTAGAGGCAATGGGACATCTACTGTTATGACAATATGACATTAATCTTTATTACCATTGTTCTGTGGTAAAAGTAACAGCAGGCTTGGTTTGGCTTTGAATGGTCAGATTAAGAACATTTAACAGCATAATCTCAGAGATCAGCAGGAAGACAAGAGCTCTAACATGCTTTCCAAGCACCTCTTCAGACTTTTCCAGCATGAGCCAATGATCCCATCAAGCTGAGTGATTCAAAATTCCCAGTGCAGGAGCTGCTCTGCCTGGAAAGGTGTGGAGAGTGTCTGCTGCAAAGCCGCTACCACAGGAACAAGAGCATTTCCAGACTTTGCTTGGCACAGAAGTTGCAAAAACGTCTACCATTTGGTTCACCAGACCAGTGTCAAGGTGAAGTTTTTTGCAAAAGTCACTTTTCATGTCTGCAAACTCCTCTTGTGCTTTCATTTCTCTCATTCTTTCTTCTGAATTTCATCTAGGCTGTCAGTTGGAATGAAAAATATTGATATGCTCTTGCCTTACAGGAATGCACCTGCAGCTGTCTATGGAAGACATTAAGTCAGACTGCATTATCTTTACCAATTTTGCTCATATCATGTGCCACCTTTTCATGCTTCCACACAGACTCTTGCTGATCCTTTTATTTACCTTCCAGCCACACAGGCCAGAATGACTCACAAACATGTGGTGGGACAGGTAGGTAGGTTTTTACAAGTGGCACCTTTGTTTCTATCTACAAGGCTGTCAGGGATCAGGCTGTCATCTTTTGACAGCTCTTGTTTGGACCAAGAGAGGTCACTTGCAGTTTGACCACCTGTCATCTTCGATCAGCTGAATTTAAGGAGGGGGCTAAAAGAAAAACCTGGGTAGGAAGACACAGAGATTAAATACCTAAATACCTCCATGTTTGCAAGATGAACACAATCTCTTGATGTCTGGTCTCTTGTCTGTATAATTTCACTATAGGAGATTTCTCTGAAAGGTGCCATTGGTTCACACAGAATTTTTTTGGTTTTGTTTTTAGCTTTGGGGAGACAAAATAGTAAATTGGACTCCATGCTGACATACTATGGTTTTTTTTTAATAACTGTGGTTGTGTATGATGACCAGTTCTATGGGGTGTTTATAAGGACCATAGAGAAAACTGAAGTTGTCCTGAAACCTTGTTTTTGTGTTTACGAGGTGTTGGTAAACTTACTTTGACATGAAGAGTTGATCATTGTGTTTGCTATTACTTTAGCTATTGGATACAGAGAAATCCTAAAAAAAAACCTGATGGGGAAACATCTGTAAAGATTTGGAAACAAACCACGGAGGTCATCATCTGGAGTAGTCCCATCGGTGGTTTTTCCATTAACCCCATGCTCCGACCTCAGAATCATATTGACAAAAACAGGGCAAAATGAGGAGTGACAATGTGCCCTGTTACGCAAAATAATTTTTTTTGCACTCTAAACCCTAAACATGTGAGCACTAAAGACAAGTGACCCTGCATTAGAAGGGGTAGTCATTCAATGCAAGGAACGTTTTTGATAAATTTTTTTAAAAGGAGGAAAACTGGGTTTGAAGTTGTTGGAAGTAGGGTTTTTTGGAGAGAAGAGATGGGAAAAATATATATGCAACTAGTCTGCTATTGATAATGTAGGATACTGTCCTATCTCTGCTCAGGTTTGTGTCTGGACTTGAACAAACTCTGATCACAGAGTGATCTTGAGGACTTCTTTCAGAGGAGTATGATTATGGGGGAATGTTATTTTTTGAACTGGGAATATTGCCTTTACATGTCTCAGATGTGAAATTCAAGTGTGGCACTTTGTTAAACTTTCAATTAATGGTAATTCAGAAATTATGCCAAACCAAAAAAATTCCTCTTACATCATTAGGTACTGCCATTGGATAGTTTACAGCCTAACAGTTGGTCTTGCACCTATATTTGACCAAGAATTTAAGCTATATTAAATTTATGTTAACACCCTGTTGATTTTAGTAGTGTCCAAAACACTGTGATGACTGTAACTCTGGGTGCGGTTCCAGTCTAGTTCCAGTATTCACTTCTCACCATGAATAAAAAGCTATCCAAATACTGTCCTTTATGCAAGAAGAATAAAAGGTGACTGTGGCAAAGCCCATTTGAAATGGCTCTTCTCCCCACTGAATTAGTTTTGTTTAGAGTGGTTTTTTGAAAGAACATTTACGTGCACAAAAAAAAAAAGAGAAGAATATCAACTAGCTCATACCAAGTCAATATCCTTCTGACACAGATTTCAACAATGTAGTACAATTAAGTGTGGTCAGTTCATCAGAGGTCATAAGTACTGTCTGAAATACATACTTTGGTTTTCTCCAGGGAAGCCTATTTCTGTAAGTAGTGTAATTCTAAGTAGATGTCAGTGCCAAATTGTTCAGTAATGTTCTGAAAGCATCCTCTCTTCTTCCTCAGTTTTCTGTTGTATCTGACCTATACACATCTCTTCAATTATTTAAAAACTAATCAAGGATGGAAATTCCTTAGAATAGTGTCAGCTCTGTAATGAAGCTCAAGAGACCACTATGATTACAGGAAATATTCTGGGAACTTTTTTGAAATTCGAAGTGACAATTAATTAAAAAATATGATAGATATCCGACCTCTAATAAATTAGCTTGGGAAATGTTAGCCAGATAATTTCTGTGGTTTTTGAGACCAGAAAGTGTCACTCTCACTGTATAGCCTGAACTCATAACACACGTTATAAACCTTTATTCAGTGACTTGTGCATCAAGTAAAATGTTTTGCTCAAATTTTCTTTACTTTCTTTTGATCATTTTAAATTTTAAAACATAGGTAAAGATTGGGTGAAGGGGGAGGTGGAAGTGCTGAACCTTAAAACTTACATTTGCATGTCTGAATATAGATAACCACACAGCTTTATGTATATCTCAAGTATAAATGTATGTATCTGTGTATATATATTTACATCAGTGTGAAGGGAAACACCATCATAACCCATGTTCACATAAATTGAAGGCATGAATTACCATCCTCTGCCACAGCCTCCTGATATTCTATTCCAAATTTCTACTCCTTTTCTACTGTGTTTTTGCATTTTTCATTGTACTCTGGTATTTGCAGAAGTTCCTTATTACAGAAGGTTGGAAAGTTAAAAACTTCTTAGAGAAAACATTATTCATTGGAATTTGATGATTTAGCCAAGCTGTCACATTTGATGCAAATCAATTCATTTCAGTCAAATTCAGGCGGTGGTGATGTTTCTCTCAGCTTCTCCTGGCACCCTGTCAGTCACTTCTGTGGCTTTTAATAGGCACCAGAACTCCTGGCAAGGCCCAAGGCAGAGATCATGACTCCCCCAGATTTTTATAGGAGGAAAATCCCCTCGTATTGTTTTGGATCTGCAACCTCACATCTTTTAATGAAAAATTTCAAACTTGAGCTTTTCAGTTATGAGCTGGCAGTTGGCCAACACCTGAAGAACCATGAATCTGGGGTGAGTGACAGCTTTTTCCGTGTGATTTTGCTCCTCATAGGATACCTCTGTCAGGTTAGGCGGTAGATCTGAGTATAATCTGGATACCTACAAAACTTCTCTAGCTCATTGCTCCTAATGTGCAAGTTAAAAATTTGGTTTTAGTATTTAACCTGTAGCTTTTATTTTCTTTTTCTTTTTACTAGATAAATTCAGATTTCCTAAATGATATTTTCTTTAACTTAATATTCCAACTTATGTTCAGAAAAGCAAAGACCAAGGTCATCAAAACCTGGATGAAACAAGGAATGTTTTAAGCAACCTATCATCAGAACAAAGTCCAAAAAATCCAAAACCAGCAGTACAAGTCAACACACCAGAAGCAAACCACAAATGCTGAAGGCCAAGAAAAAATGATTTCAAGTCACAAATTTGTAAAATTTTGTCACAACTTCATGCTTATTTGAAAAAATATTTAGATCTACATATGCTTATACCTGCATGACACTGCAGCTCAAGTTCCCTGCAAACCATATTGTATCTATTAAAAAAACCCAAACACAGTATAAAATAAATAATCACTACAATGTTAAGGGAAACATTATCCTTGCAAAGCTACTAAATAAAAGAATTTCCATTTCTCAGACTCAGTTGGCATATCGCGCATTTCATCTAGGAAGAAAGAACATGTATCTTTGAAGAATAAAATAAACATTGCTAAATGAAAGCTTGCAACAGTAAAATCCCCTGCATTCCAGTAAGCTAGGATCTGAGTTTCATAACTTGTTTCACAACAATCTGCTCAAAATTTACTAAAGATGTTCTGTATTTTTTAGACCAACGTATTCTCCTTGGCATGAAATGTAAAACAGCACAGACAGTTTCTCATGCAACAAAAGGAAAAAGGTGAAAACAGAAGGCACTGGAGACTGAAGATAAGTTGACAATATCCCACCAGATCACTCAGAATACTGAGTCTCACCGAGCTGGAAGAACAACTCATAACATCATAGGGGGAATCTTTTGATGGATCTGATCAATTTTCCTAAATTTCAATAAAAGTTCAGTAGGAGCAGTGTTGTTAAATAAGTCAGAACTGCTAGAATAAAAAAGGTTTTGTCTTCCTAAATACAGAATGGCTTTTGATTGTCACACAGGATCTAACTTAGAAAACAGTTCATTTTGGTTGAAAATTCATTTTTGGAGTTAGCCTTTTCATGTCTGTCAGTTTTCTGTGTTGGGAGGAAAAAATGAAGAAACTTTCCTCTCTCAAATCCTAATGAGACAGCCTTGATGTCCAGAGACTCGAGAAAATCTTTAACAGTTGTGAACAACTAATAACCAGGAAAGAGTTACGTCCCTGAAGAACCTGACTTCCTTTGCAAATGGCAAATATGATCTTGGTTTAATGAAGTAGCGCCAAATGTTCATTCTCTTCACTTTATAAAGAATAAAATTCTATCCCAAGACTTAATCCAAATGTAAAATAAGCACTGATCACTTCTCCACTTTGTATTAAGATACACAAATATGTGACTGCTTTAAAAAGGTAGGTTTGAACAGAAAAGACACTGAGTCTTGGCTATGATAAGTAAGTTACCTGTGTGAAAGCTTGGATTTTAAACACATGGAAAAATGTAACTCAGTAGTGTTTTGGAAGAAGCTAAGTGAGAAAAAAAATTGTGCTCTTCTATACATTTATATATATGTGTGTGTGTTTTTAATGAATTTTTTTGAAATTTCATTATAACAGGTCCCTAGCTGGAAAAGACACACAAGGCACAGAGACACCCATGATTACTAAAAAGTTCACCGTAAAAATATGCAATTTGAAAAAACTAGAGGTATTAAGACTGGAGTTTTGCAGGTGCCTGAAAATGTACGTAAAGGAGATTAAAGCATATAACTCTTTATCCCAGAAAAAGTTTGCTTAGTATATAATAACTTCACAGTTAATTGTGAAGGAGAATTTTTATCTGCTTAATTTTTATACCACATTCACCATTGGTACCTTGTCATCTGTCACAGAGGCAAGCTCCCCAGAGTGGTAAGGGTTATTTAATTACCTGAGGTCAACAACAGAGTCCTCCTGCATTGTCTATCTGGGGTCTTTTAGGGCAAAATTATTCTAATTTCAGAAAACTTCAGTTTGAAGCAAATACTACCACAAACTTAAGTTACTAGCAAATGGAAGCAAATTTTCTAGTATATCCATATAAGAAATGGCCATTTTGTTATACCAAACGACCATTGTTATACCAAACGATTTTTTAGGCCACCTTTATCTGATGACATAAGTGAATATAAATGACTGAGTGAGCCAGAGTCCTTTCTGCTTCTAAGAGTGGAAGGAGCATTGATGGAAGGTCATAGAAGAAACAGCAAACAACAAATGAACAGTCAGTTAAGTTCAAGGACTAGCAAAGTCTGTGGCAAAATGCCTATTGATGTCATCAGGTCTTGAATAGTCTTTGAGGGACCTGAGAGGAGAAAAGATTAAGGTGAGCCTTCATGACAAGAAATGGGGCAAAGGGTGGACTGCCTTCGTAAAGGTCTTATTTTTCATTTCTTAAAACTGTCTTTTATCTAAATCTCATCATCCATACAGTATTGCTTGTATAAAATCTATGATCCATTCTCAAAACTTAGCTTGAGTGGTGATCTGTGCTCTCTCTTCCCTCAGTACAGGATGCATCTGGTATGTTGAGCCTTTCTGGGTGCATTTCAGCCTCCAGTCACATCGTTTCTGCTGCTCTTTATTTCTGCAGAGAAATTAAGGATTCATGGTGCTGCTGTTTTTCAAGCTAGAGCTGGAGACCAGAGGGCAGCACAATTTCTTTACAGCTCCAGTTTTTCCAACAAACATTTGGAAACATTTAGTACCAATTCACTAGAACATCAAGCTATTAGTAGCAGGTCTGGTGACTCGAGTGTTCACCTTTATGGTGATAAATTTAACTATGGAAGTGCTGTCAAACTTCAATGGGAATCTAAAGCTGACATTTGTGCACTGAAAACATCCATGAGAACTTGCAGAAGGCAGGACAGAGCTAAGAGGCAACAGCAAAGGGAGGATTTTTATTAATGAGAGCTGAATCTCATTAGGATCCCCAGCAGGTTCAAAAATTTAGGGTGTGACTTTAAATTTGAAAAATCTTTAAACTTAAAAGGTTGTGTACGACTGTCTGGGCTGGATATTGCTCTCATTCTGTGTGAGAGGAGATTATTTGAGCCATTTTTCCCCTCTCTACTTCAATTCTTTACTTGGAAAAGTCAGTCCCATGAATATGGAAGTTGGATTCACAAAAAGCAGAAAGGCCTATGAGCTGAAAAACAAATACAGATGTTGATGAGACCATGTGGGGAAAACGTCAAGAGCAGAAAGGGGGACAAACACAGGAGTGTCAAAATACAACACAAACCTGTCTTTAGAGGGAGGAGACGGCCCAGCTGTCCAGCTTAAAATTAAATTACAGGATAAAGATGATTTCTTGGGAAATATTTGCCTAATCTGGGGGATTTCAATTGTGGTAGCAAAGATAACTGAACTAAATGCTTAGCATAATAAATCCTAAAAGTGAGGAGACGTAAGTATTTCACAGAAATAGAAAGATGTTGGACAAACATGAAGAAGTCGACAAATGAAGAGTTGATACTTTGACAATCAAAGTGCCCCTCTTTTCTGAAGAGCTTGGACTAGGTTTTAGACAACTCCATTCCCGGAAAATTTAAGGACCCTTTTTTGCATCTTGTATTTAGTGGTCATCAATAAAAGGATTTAAGACATATTTCTTGCATTTTCACCATGATTTTAAGGTTCCTTTCCAAGTATGTAATTATAATTATCATCCGTGTATCACTAGAATATGCAGAAATGAGTGGTGAGATGATTCAGAAAATTAGAACCTGAAAATGCAAATTGGTCTTAACTCGAATGCTGTTGGGGACAAATCCTTTCTACCTACTTAATTAAACATCCCTGTTAAATTCTTTTTTTTGTTTCAGAAAGCCTCAGCCACTTGAGTGTAAATATATTCCAAGAAAAATCTTTCTCCTTGGAAATGATGAGGGTTTGATGCAAATCTAGTAGAACCAAAATTGTGTGGTACAAATGCATCTGTTCCAGCAAAAATTTGGGAAAGATATTTCAGCTCAAGGACAAAATCTCTGTTTAGGATGAAAGAAAGGTGCATTTGTAAGTCTCATCCACTTTCTGATTTTCCTTTTTTAAGCAAAACACCATAAAATGTTCTGGGTTTGTGCTTTTATAGAATAAGAAATTCTGGAAAACTTACAGAGTTTTGTAGGAGCTTCAGTTTTATTCAGCCCTCACAGAGAATTTTTATATTATCAGGAATAAGAAGAGGTCAGTTGTAAAGGTGGGAATCAAGTTATGTTTGCAGTTTATACACACACACACACAAACTATATGCTTGCACAAGACCATAATAATAATTCACATATATTATGTCTGCTGTGGGTGCATCTGTACACACTCCAAAGTATAATCAGTAAACATCACCAGATTTTTCACTGCCATGATTTGAGAGCCTCAGAAGCTGGATCTGTGAATCCATGTGACAAATTTTAATCAAAACACAACTGTTGCAATAAAATTCCTTCTACTTTAGGGACTGAGTGCTGAAAAAAAAAAATCCAGCCTACAGTCTCCTTCTTTGCTGTGAGGTATTGCAGTGTTTGAGTATTCAGACTGTTTTGCTAAGGGCAGAGCTCCACTGACAAATGAGCAACTCAGCACAACGCAGAAACAGCTGCTGAAGTATTTGTCCATCTGCTGACCCAGGGACACCCTTGTGTTTAGAAGGCTGGCAGTTCCTGACTGATTAAAATTATGCTGACTGCTTTGAATTGGACTCACTCATTTCCACTCAAAATTGTACACAGTGGCTGGAAAGGTGACAAGTCACTGTTATATCTTGAGTGATTAAGTCCCAGTCAAGGATAACGACAGTAATAACTGGCTGACAAGAGAATCTTCCACATAAATAAGAGTAATATAATCAACAGTGCTGTCAGCTTACTTGCATAGTTTCCTACATGGAAATTTCAGAGCCTAAGATGAGCAGAATGGAAATAAAAAGCAATCATGTTTATTACCATGCTTCGCATTAAACATCTGCCATACAATGCCATCATTTGTCTGCTATTGGTTTGACATGATGGTGTAGCAATTACTTGGGCATGGCTCCTCTGAAGAATTGTTACCCAGCATCTTTGAGGCCCAGAGCATAACTGGCATTTGTAAAAAAATGAGAAGTTTATATGAGTAGAAAGATACTGTCAAGTCATGAACATAAGCCACGCATGTAAGAAGTATTTATCTGCATGTTTTCAGGCATAAATAAAAAATCAGATGGCAGCAACCAGAAAACTACTTCTGGATTTGTACATTGCTGTATTTCACGTACCGCCCTAAATTTGATGCTGACCTGTGTCAGAGATAAATAGCATAACAGAACTTCTCTGTGCTTCCATGTGGCAATTTGTATGCAACTCTCATCATTTTTTTATCACCAGAAACATGATAATTACCATTAATATCTCAGTGCTGGATCTATGACATGTCAAAAGAAGAAGGGAGTACTGACACATGGTATGGGTCAAAAACAATCTTTCTCTGGGGCTAGAAACAAAAGCATTTTGAATAATTCAAGGAGTTTGGAAGTAGGTTTATGGGTAGATAAAATATTCCTTTTTACCATTGCCATCAGAAAGAGACAAATGGGGAGAGATTTTTGGGCCAGCGGGTTACACAACCTGCATTTAGAAGTATCTGCTTGTGGAATGGATTGCTACTTTTCCACAGTCACCAAATAACTCTGCAGTGGCTTGTTTACAGATGTTTGAGCCATTCACATTACGTTTACTGGGGACAGTGAAGTGAGAATTTGTGAGTTCTGATGAAATTTAACACTATATGTAGCCTCATACAGGGACAGCAATTTATTATAGGGATTGTCATAAAGTCTCATTAAAGCTAATCAAGAGACTCCAGTTGATTTCGCAGGAATGTAAAACTAGACACTAGAAATAGGAATGAAAGAAGATTCTTGGTCTTCAGTGATGAAGCACAGCTAGAAGTGACCACACTGGGACTGAGCTCCTTCAATACTGAGCTCCTTCTGACCAGTCTGAAAGCAATACCATGTTGTATTTTGGTGACACAATATTATTAAATTGTCCTGATACCAAGGCTGACACTCAAACTTCGTAGAAATGTTCTGTCTGAGTTGCAAATATCTCCTCTTGATATCTTTTGTTTCTTGACATCCTGACTGAGCCTGTTCTGGGCTGATTGTGTGTTTTCTCAGTTTATGCTATTGGGACACAAGGTCAATTCATAACTGATAGAGAGCAGTGTCAGTGAATGTCAACAAATGGAAGAAATTCTTATTATAATTCCAGTTATTACCCCATATCTAAGTTTCCTCTATGGCTTGTTATAGAACTAATTTTGCATGTGGCTCTGGTATCACCAAGGCTCAGGAGACAGATTTTTTTCAGACTCTAACTGCAAATGGGCCAGTAATGAGCTGTATTTGTAAACATCAACAGAATATATATATTTATAAATATCTTTAATGTAGGGAAAGAAATTTTCCTTTGAAAAATCGACACAATAATGGTTGGTAGGAGTGATATCATTCCTGATCTCTATTGAATGGTTAAAAAGGCAACATGCTGTAGGTCTTTTCCAGATGAGCTTTTATTAGATGCACTGTAGAACAGGTCTCTGTTTTCAGTTTGCTTCCAGGAGCCTTGCACCACTTATTCTTGAGCAGAAGAGATTAAAATGGGGGGGGAGGGGAAAGGGAGAGAATGTGTCAGACAATTGAAAGTTAGAGAAAATTCCTGCTTCCACGTCCTAGGGAACTTGTTTACATGAAAGCCATCTCCTCTATTAACATACTGAGCTTTCAGAAGTGAGGAGACACTAGAGAGCTGACACGAGACCCCGTGTCAGAGTAGACCCTGAAACTTTATTTTGCTAGGTTTGGAGATGGTAAGAAATCAGATGCTGAAATTAAGTTGGGTTGGGTATTTGTGAAGAGTTAAAATTCCAGCACCGCGGGAGACACTTTAAATCTTTATATTTTCCATCCCAGTTGCACTTGCAAGATACAGTCAGATGCTTACAGATCAATGACTACATGTATAACATAAGTACCATCAGATTTAAAATTATCTATCCATGGATAGAATCCATTTTAACTTTGCACAAGGGAACATTTCCCTCACTAAGATTCAGATGCAGAAGGAAGCCACACTTAGGCATCTGTGTTTAAATCATCAGTCTTTTGCAAATAAACAAAATGCAGAAGGAACTAATGAGATAAGCACCAGAAAAATCCACAGCAACTGTTATTTTTTTCCCTTTTTCCAGTGGGTGAAATTTGGATTACTGGATTAAGCCAGCAGTGTGTTAGTTACATTTTTCCTAATTGGCAGCTGATGAAAATAATTCCTACACTTTTGGAAATGGGGGAAAAAGAAAATATCCGATGTTTTTAAATTTCTCGAGCACAAGTTATTGTTAACAAATGTTCTCAACAGCAAACAGCTTTTCTCTAACCACAAACTCCTTGTACTTCATTAGATTGTACAAATAAGTGGCTAACACTGTCCCTTTGTTCTTCTCTCTGGAAAGCAAGAATTGCAGTAATCAGATCCACAGAAGTACAATGTCTTCAAACCTAATACAATCTTCAACTACAGATTTTTTCACTACTCAATTTTATTGTGGTCTGTTTATTCTTTATTTCTCCTTTGGTCTTTAGGTATCCACAGGGTTGAGTATGAAAAAATAAACTCATCATTCTTGTTTGTTTTTCTCTGAGTAATTGTTTGAGCATTTTATTTTAAACACTTCTGCTAACCCTTGATATTATTTATGCATAATCACTGCTAGAGTGTCAGTACTGACTTTTTTTTCTAAATGCTGCACCTAAACATTTATGTCTGTTATTTTTCAATTTCTCTATTACATTTCAGTTGAAAAATGTTTTGTGTGTCTGAGAGCCACTTATCACAGCAGAGCTTGTATCTGCCTATTTGCTATGTCTTCCCTTTGTGCAGCTGCTTCTGGAGTGAATGCCTGGCTCAGGGAACCACTAGGAGTTTTATCTCTCCTGTTGCTGGGCTCAAAACTTAGCCCTGTATTTTGTTTCTCTTAGAATATTCTTGTGTTCAATTCTATCCATATCCAGAATAACTTGGAGTAACAGGTTATGTTGGTCATGTTTGATTGTGGGAATCATGTACTTCTAGGAAGACAAAATTCTGTGAATATATTTTAAAATTCTAATCTGTCTTTTGAATTTTTTCCCTTTAGATCTTCTTTTTCTTCTGTGCACTTTACCTCACTAAATCTAGCTGCAGAAGTAGATTCATCATCCCTATTACTTGTTGTTTGCATGAATTCTTTATGGACTGAAATTTGTTAATAATGGATACGTGTACTTGTTATAACAAATAACTTTATCAATGGCTTCACAAGTTCTATGTACACTGTTTAGGTACACAGGTAGATCAATACCAAACCTTTTACTTTACTTATAATGTTTTACTTTACTTTTAATATAAATAATTTTTTAAACAATTTAATATAAATAATTTTTTACTCATAATGTTTTTGCTCCTTAGATGCTGTTTGAATAGGGATCAGGGATGGCTGTACCTCCAAACAAACTTTGATTTCCATAAGTATGTTCTCATGAACAGCCTTCTCAAAAGGTTGGTATGAAAAGTTAACAGGATCCACTTTACCATTTTCCCTGATGATTTCAATTCAAGGTCCTAGTAGAAAACTCTCAAAAACTCATCTCTCATTGTTGTTCAGCATTATACCAATTTTTTTACCCTAAGCACATTAAAAAATTAGAGGTATGATAATGACAGGAAGAATAGGAGTTAGGTGAATATTAAAAATATTTTGAAATATTTGGCTCAAAAAGGTCTCCAGATTTGTGAGGACAGTCTATTTATTTTTATATTCCTCCCTCAACTGGTTTATTCTTCATTCCAGTGGCATTCTGGAATGTTGTTCATAAAGCCAGCAGCAGAGTTTTTTGATGCAAGTGCTGACAGCAGAAAAAAAAAATTTCTTTCTCTGCTGGGTTTCTCAAAAGAAGGATACTGGTGACACACGAATAGTTTACATTTAAATATTTTCAATTTTACAGTTGAGCTGATATGTAGACACTGGGGTTAGAAAGGATGAAGAGGGAATTATCCAAAATGAAGACAGGTGAAAATACTTTTGTGATGGTGATAATGAATATCTTATTTGAACAAAAAAACTCCTGCAGACAGAAAAAACCATACTGTTACACGAAAGACTGGTCAAGAGTTGCACATCCTTACAAAAATTATGTGGGTGCTGTTGTGGCTGCTACATTGTGAAAACAGAGCAACAAATATAAGACTTATATAAGTCTTTAAAACTTCAAGTTTGTAAAAGGTTCAAACTGGCTTTCACACAGTAAGAGAGGTAGTATGTTGAGCTGTGCCAATCTCTTGGTCAGGGACTCTTCAGAGGTCTCAACTAATTCCCCTTCTCTTATACTCTTATACGGAGGTTTTTGGAGTGCATAATGGGTGCAAGTGAAACAAGGACATTGCCGAAGAACCAAACTCTTTCAAAAAGATGATCAGGTTGGAGTCCAAAGCAGTCAGAATCATGCTAGTGAAGCTAGTTCTAGCACTGAATATCACCAAGGAAAGTCACCTGCTGTTGCAGTGACTAGCTGGCTCTCAAGGAATTTATTGGTGACACACTGCTTGTATCAAAGCTGGTAGGCTGGTTTCCTGGTTACGAGTCTTCAAAAGTTATTGATGGGATGAATTCTAAAAAATTTTGTGTTGCTTTTTTTTTTTTTCTAGTAAACTTTCATCCATTCTCTGAAACATAGCTAAAATTTCACGTTAATGACCCACCACCAGGGGTTCAGGAGTGTTTGCTATCCCTATATTTTGTCATGGTCCAGAAAGAAATGCTATATAATCAATGAATATCCAATTTTAGTAAGAGAAGAAAAATAGCTGCCATGTATCCTGAAAGATTCAAAGTGCAAACACAATCCAGAACAAAGCTCTTCTCCAGAAGTACATATAATTTCTTTAGCCTGAGTTTTAATTATATTTCAAAGACAAAATCAAGATTTTCAGTGTGAGCTACTTCACACTTCATGAGAAAAACTGTAAGTGGTGGAAGAAAGAATTTCAGAAATACAAAGAAAAGGAGAAAAAACAAATTGTGTTGCTTACGAACCATTTTTTAACTTCAGATGGACCAGAGCAGTGGATGCTTTCTAGAACAAATAACCGGTTGCTGCCCAGAGAAACACATGGTTTAAGAAATTTCCTGATGTCATTTTTCAGGTCCAACTTGCAAAATATTTACCTTCAGATAATGAGAATTAAAGGTGGAACTAGGTGATCAGCAAACCCTGAGGGGTGCTCTGCTCTGTGTCCTCTGTATTCTGTGTATATTCCTGCCACAGGTGCCACACTCCTTAAAAGGGGCATCCTTAACAAAATCTGCCCCACTGCCACTTTTCTCAGCTATTTGGAAGTCTCCATTGACAGGTGGTGCTGCCAATCTGTAGTGACCAGCACAGAGCTCAGCACCTCTCTCTGTGAGAAATCCCACCTGCTTTCCCATTGCACAGGCTCAGCAGAGGCAAAGTTGGGTTGCCCTGGGTTCTCCAACACGGGCACTACCACATCAGGCAGAAAGTGTGGAGGAAAAGGGACGGTGTCCAGGACTAGGAGTGGTGCTTGGCACAGCGCTGTGCTGCCGAGGACCTCACGCACCTGCCAAAGAGCTGCTGCCATATTCCCCTGCCAAGACTGCCAGTGTCTGCTGTCCTGGGAGGTAAAACATGCCTGGCTAAAAGCAAGGTGGGAAACCCTTGCTAGTCAATGGTAGGCTTTAAAGTCTTTCCATGCTCTGTGTCATTAGGATATTTCAACACACAATGGAACAGCAATATATTACAATAATTCTTTAGCAAATTACACTAAGACTGCTATTCTATCTGTAGGAAAGCTTTTCACCAGTTTGTGCAGCTTCTTACGAGCACTGACTAATTACAACTTTGACATGCGCTGGCCTAGGTCCAAAAAACTGAAATCCCACAGGATGTGCAGATTGTAATTTTTCAGAAGCCTGAGTAAGAGAAGCAAAGATGTCTATATCTTCTTCTTCAAACTGGCTTCAAAATTGAAAGCTGAGGGGAAAATCACATGATTATACTCACTTTTAGTGTCCAGTGGTCTAGCACACACATAAGACCTGATGTAGAAAACATTAAAAATATGTGAAAACTGTGATTAAGAACCGAACTTCAGTAAAGAACTTTCAGTACCTTTTAAAGTTCTATTCATTTATTTTATATGAACATGGAAAGGAGATCATATTCTCATTAAAATGTTTGGTTGATCAAATTGCCTCCTTGGCTAAGAAGGAGCCCTATCTAGCATTTTTCACTGTAACAATTTTAAAAATTATAAGAAAAAAATTTCTTTATTCAGCTAAGCTCTCTTGTTCTAAAAAACTTCATGTGTCTAGGAGACACATTTTTTATAGGTTTATTAAGAAACCAATTGTCTGATATTCAAAATAAATCAACCTCTGTGGATTTAACCATGACAACAAAAGGTGCATTTATGTCAAACAGATTTCAAACATGCATGCCTGATTTGTTCTGTGTGTTTAGTTAAATGCCAGTGGTTTGGAGCCTTGACACAACAACTTGGCGCTGATACATATTCAGTTGCTATAACAATTGTTTTCCATTACAATAGATCTTGCCTGTTCCCTTGAAGATTGTGTTTTCAATTCATGCTTTTACTGTGCCCAAACTCTCCAATTGCAACAATCAAAGGTTAACTGGATCTGCAGTTCTTGATGTTCTTGATCCCTGACAGATGCCTTCCTTGGGCGATCACAGGGTACCAGGGGCAGTGCAGGAGCAGCTGAGAAGCAGCAGCCTGTGGTTTGGTATGCAGGTCATGAGGGGTGAGGTATGAGGGTTGCTCTGCTGCAAAGTTTAAGCCTTTGTGTTCTCATGGGAAAACTGCTCAGCCCTTAAGCCTTTGAAAAACCTGCTTCCATATATCAGCAGTGAGCAGTTGAAGTAAAGCACCAAGGACCTGCTCTGCATTTAGCTTGCCCCATCCTCACTACAGTACTTGATGGGGAGGATGAGATGGCACAGCTGAGACACTGAACATGGATTTCATTTTCTGGGACACCCAGTTGGAGGAGCACCCCACTGAAAGCAAGCCAGGAGAGGAGAGAAAGACCCTATGATCAGGCATGGAGAGATTTTTTTTGACTTTGGGAGACCTGGCCATGGGGAGTGATAAAGAATTGGAGCCCAAAACCAGTGCAGATGTGATCAGAGTAGAAGAGAGTTCTGTAGGAGGGGTGTAAAGGAACAGAAACTCTGTGAGTTTGACAAAGAAAAATACCTTGAGTGGGATGGCAGGGCAGAGCTCATTCAGAGACTAGGGAGGCACAAGACCAGAAGCCATCAGAGTTAGAGGGGCCTGGAGAATAAGGACCCTGGTGACTGGAAGATACTACCTTGAAATTAAACCTGAGAAATGAACTTAAGATACTTGTATTTTGGTGGTCAGCTGCTGCTGGCAAATGAAGTGGGGCAACGAGAATGCCAAATCCCCCATGATGGTGAGCTACTGCAGGACCTCCAGTGCTTGGCTTTTGCCCTTGCACACTTCTGACAGGTTTCTTTCTTCACCTTGTTTGGATGTAGGCAGAGTTACTGGGAGCAGAGGCTGGAGAACTCATGCCCCATTTATGTATCTGGTGCCAGAGGTGTGAGCAGCAGCCAGGACTGACCCCTGCATGCATGCAGAGGGGTCAAACTGCTTTGCTGCTGGAGAACCACAGGAGACCATGGAGTATCATACCAACAATTGAAACTAAAACTAAAACAAGCTCATGTCTGCTGTTTAAAAGTTCAGGGACCTACACACCGTGAAAGGTTTCCTCAGAATCTGCCTGGAAACAGAGTCCTGTGAACGCTGCACCGTCAAAAATGAGGAGTTGCCAGAATCAAATGCATGTCTATATTCCTCAGGGTACTAATGAACTGGGATTTGGGGGCAAATTAGGGTTTTGTAGGGCAGAAAACTATTCACAGAATCACCAAATATGCTGAGCTGGAAGGGACCCACAGGGATCATCAAGTCCAACCTTTAGCCCTGGACAGAACCATCCCCAAGAGCCACATCATGTGTCTGAGAGTGTCATCCAAACACTTGAGCTCTGTCAGGCTTGGTGCTGTGACCACTGCCCTGGGGAGCCTGCTCCAGTGCCCAATCACCCTCTGGGTGAAGAACCATTCTCTAATATCTGAGCAAAACCTCCACTGACACAACTTCAGGCCATGCCCTTGGTTTCTGTCACTGTTGTCCAAGTATCTAATTTTGCCCCACTTAGAAATGGTTTCACTTGTGGCAAGAACTTGGGAAGAGTTGAATGAGTGAAGTAGGGAGTGCAGGCATGGGAAGGATGGTCTCGTGTTGAAATGCTCTAAGTCCCAAGAGAGAAGAAATCTGTGCTCCACAGGTGTCAGTGCCTTACTTGGGAATTCAGACTCTGTCAACGAGATTTTGAAACCAAGTTGGTCCCAGAGACTAACATTTCTAGGTCAATTTAACTTAAATTTGGGCAGTACTCACTATAATAATGATCAGAATAATTATTGCAGTAAGTAATCTTCAGAATATTGTTATAAGAACAAAGGTCCAAAGAAATAAAAAAATGACCCCTTTTTTCAGAATGAACAATTCAGGGTTTGGTGTATGAAGAATATCTGACATCTGTGAACTCTAATGACAATTTTGAACTTGTGTCTGGGACCTTTTGTGTCAAATGTTGTCTATAGAAGACAAAGTTCACACTAATGATATTTGCTGCTAGTCCTGTGCATTAAAAAAAAGGAAGAAACAAAAAAACCAAAAGCTTCACTGTTCTCCAAGCAAGGAAAGTAAAAGTATATATTTGATTACTTCATACATATTTAAGCTGGAATTTGTCCCTGCAATATCATCTCCATAGGAACAGAATTAAAATAATGATAGCGAAATGTCAAAGAAAGCGGACACATGAGCAATTAAGAATAACATATAAGGCAAGTATGAGGTGCCAGGTGTCATAGATAATGGAGTACGGTGCCCCTATACGAAAACTTTGTATTTTAGGATTGAAAATATTTTCTCTTAAATGGCAAAAAAAAACCCAACCCAAACCTAATATTTTTCTGCTTTTGTATTTCATCATGAAATGGCATTTTTAGGTTATCCAAAGGAGCCAATAGGAAATATATGAAAAAGTAGTTCAAGAAGAATCTAAGAATATATGGAAAGGCAAAACCTTCCAAGAATATTCAGCAGTAATATTGCTTATTGCTTTGCAGTAGATCTAAAAGCAGCTACTCAGCTCTCCTCCTCAGCACACCACTGCACTAAAGCAATTACATCACCAAATGAGCTTTTGAATCAAAAGTGAAAGGCTTTACTTGAAGACAACAACAAAGAAAGTGGAAACTTCACTGAACTTCACTGGTTATTTTTGCATCCTTTTCTAATTCTTCCCTTTTTTCCCCCCCAAAAAAAAAAAAAAAAAAGATTTTGAAAGTAATTAACATACTATGGCAATATTTTGAATCACCCATCTGGATGGATTTTGTTGTGTAGGTTTTCTCAGAACTAGTCATTTAACTCTCTGCCACAGCAGTACTGTGCATGTGTCTTGCTGACAAGAAATTTCCATTACCGTTTTTAGAGAACAGCCGTGAATGACCCTAAAGTCTCATTTCTGTGTGATAATACCATTTTGTATATCTCCTATTAAACACAGAGAGATAGAGTTCTTGTTCTTTCGTGTGGATTAATTCCCATTTATTAACCCTGCATGTTATCTGATCTTCACCCAGTCATTCAGCACTGTGATTTTCCTGCATCTCTGGAGGAATTCAGCTTTAGAATGAACTGTCATAAATAATTTCATAAACTCCGCAAAATTGGTTCCCCTCTGTTTATCTTTTTTTTTTTGTTGTTATCATTTGTGAATATCCTGAGCATGACAGGTCCTAGTACATATCTTTTGAGACTCTCGATAATCTAAAATGCTCATTTACTAGCATATGTGGTTATAACAGGACAGAGACAAAAATTATTTTGGTTAATTAAAGGAAAACTTCAGCAGTTTTTGCTGAAAGCTCTTGTAAACCTTTTTTTTTAAGACCAAGTATACTGGATTGACAGGTTTATCAGTAAACTGCCTTCTTCAAAGAATACTTATAGCATCACAAGACATTCCTGTCTGTGACTCATCTCAAATCTATATTTTCATCCATATTTATTAATTCCATTTCTCATTACAGTTCCTGGCCAACCTGGTTGGTTCTAAAATCAAAAGTAACTGGCTGGTCTTTTCCGAGATGATCTGAGGCACCCTTTGAGACACCAATGGTACCATATTAGACATTTTTTTTTTTAATTTCCCTGATTCTGAGGCTGGGTAAAGCAAGAGGTAGGATGTTTACTGAATAGTTTGTCAAATCTATTATTCTATGAAGATCACATATCTGAATTTCTTTTAAAAAATAGCAGCTCTAAGAGGTTTGGGTTCAGTTTATTGATTTCTGAAATGCCTGCTCTTGACAATTCTGGCTGACACAATTTCCCACGACCCTCGTCTCTCCTCTTCTGTAACAGTGATATGTTCCCCACCTTCCTTTGCAATAAGTGAGGATCAAAGCTTTTAATCTTCATTGCCTATTCATAATTCTGACTCGGGCAAGCTCCCTCTTTCTGATGTGTTTGAAAGAATTTTAATTATTGGCATTTATGTCTTTGCTGAGTTACTTCTTTTTTTTTTTTTTTTTACTGGCTGCCTTGCTGTTCATTAGTATTTAATTTGCTACAATCCATTATCTTCTTCTCAAGTGGATACAACTGCTACTTTTAAGGGTGTGCAGTATTTTTACTTCTAATTCTTTCCTTTACTCTTTTGTTCAGGTATGCCAGCTTTAAGACATGGAAATGATCATCCTAGGCCCTAAGTTTCTAGTATAATGTGTCTCAATTGCATTTTACCTCATTATCTGCTCATTTTAAATGTCTCTTTAACAAGCTTCCTCATTTTAGGGTAGCTTTTTCCATTACAACATTTCATTCTACTGTGAGGAATACCTTTGTTTTCCCTCTCAGTACAGCTGTTAAATGCATGCATCTTCTGGTCACTGACATTGGGTGGATCTTCTGAGCCTCTAGTTCTGGGACCTGCTCAGAGCTAATTGTTATTTGTCCTCCTGTGGGTTTGTTGACTGTGTGCCCTAAAAGCAGGAATTAATGGGGTGATTGCATTTTGAAATTAAATTTACCCAGGATATATGAGATATCTGATGTCTCTCAGTGCTGTTATCTGTTTTCTGCCCTGATTTGCCTCCTTCCAAAATGATTTTCAGTGCAACTCTCTGACCTCCCTCCCACTGACAAGCCTGCAGGAGGAAGACAAACTCTCTTCAGAAACATTCATCTTCTGAGTTCTCTAAAAATCATCTTCACAAAGGGAGAAAAACTGCAGGGTGGAAGACAGACAATACAAGCATGCAGACCCTTTACCTCTTTCCTGCCTGCCAGAAAACACCTTCTCTCTTCCCATGCTTCCAAGTGCACATCACTCCTTCTGCACTTACCTGATACTCAAGAACAGCAACAAAATCTCTTACAGGGAAAAGCTACTGAGTTCCCACAGTTTAAATCAATTCAGGACTGAAGAGGTTTATTAAAAAAACATACAATTAATTGGCAACTCAGGATAATCCTTGTCACTCTCTATAGCCTGCTGATCCCCATGCCAGTGAGAAAACCCACCACAGGTTTGCATAAGCATGTGTGAAGTGCAAGTCCTCACTTGCTGCACCCTGCAATTCCTTAACCAGTTGAATGCAACTCACAGCATCTGATGGGGTGGCTGCTCCATCCCGCTTAGCAAAGGTTGATGGGACATCAGGGCAGCTTCTGGTGGGTTTTGATTACTGCTGTTTCCACTCAAATATCCCTGATGGAACATTTAGGGTGTCCCCCCATATTCCTTAAAATGATCATCTCACTTCATGAGGATCACTGCAGCCAAGTCAGATATGGCGATGCACTTTTTGAGCCCTTTCTAATAACCAAGGGTGTGAAACAAGGCTGCGTTCTTGCACCAACTCTATTCACAATCTTTTTCAGCATGATGCTCCAAAGGGCCACAGCAGACCTCGATGATCAGGACGGTATCTACACTTGATATCGTACCGATGGAAGCCTTTTCAACCTAAGGCGACTGAAGGCCCACACTAAGACCTTAAATCATCTTGTCTAGGAGCTGCTTTATGCTGATGACAACGCCCTCGTCACCCACACAGAGGCAGCTCTGAAGCGTTTAACATCCTGCTTCACAGAGGCTGCTGAGCTTTTTGGGCTGGAAGTCAGCTTAAAGAAGACAGAAGTTTTCTATCAACCCGTACCTCAGGAAGTCTTCCATCATCCCCATATCACCATTGGTGAATCAGAGCTCAATCAGTCCAGCACTTTAATTACCTAGGCAGCCTCATCTCCTCGGACGGTAAAATTGACAGAGAGATAGACAACAGGTTAGCAAAGGCATACAGTGCTTTTGGAAAACTCCATAAAAGAGTTTGGCGAAATAAGCACCTGAAGAAAAGTACAAAGATCAGTGTTTACAGAGCCACAGTGCTGTCTACTCTGTTATATGGATCTGAATCATGGGTCATCTACCGCCACCACCTGCGACTCCTATTACGCTTCCATCAACGCTGTCTCCGTACAATCCTAAACATCCACTGGTCAGATTATGTGACCAATACATCTGTTCTAGAACAAGCAGCAGTTATGAGTATTGAGGCCATGTTGATGAGAACACAGCTGTGATGGGCAGGGCATGTCTCAAGGATGAAGGACCACTGCCTCCCTAAGATCCTGCTTTATGGTGAACTTGCCACCGGCTGCCACAAGAGAGGAGCCCCGAAGAAAAGATACAAGGACTCCCTGAAACAACATCTCAGCCTTGGCCATATTGATCACCATAACTGGTCTACTCTGGCCTCCAACTGGTAGGTCTGGAGACACACCATCTATAACGCTGCTGCTTCCTTTGAGAATGCATGCAGGATCACTCTTGAGGATAAAAGACAACGCAGAAAGAATCATGTCTTGCCGATACCATTGAAGGAGTCTTTCTGCAACCGGACGTGTCTATCTCGTATTGACCTTTTTAGCCACCAGTGTGCCTGTAGCAAATGTGGGTATAGTCCTTCCCAAATCTTCGTTTGCGAAGCCCAGCCATGATGATGATCCATAATGCTATTAAAAACGTTCATGCTTCTTTTATACTTCTTTTCAGTCTCTTTCTTCATTTCTAAAGCTTCCTTGCAATTTCCTTTGATCTGGCTGATGGCCACCTACCTCTCTAACTTGATCAGTTTTTGGTCAATGCCTCCCAGCCAGTTTTATGTATTTGTTACACACATACACTGTTCATGAGGACCCCTGGTGGTCTAGTGGTTAGGATGCAGCACTCTCACCGCCGCGGCCTGGGTTCGATTCCCGGTCAGGGAACTCCTCCGGGCAGATGGAGCTCGTCAGCCCTGTAAGGCCATCCATCTAAGAGAAGGTCACTCTAAACAAACCTACGTCCTGAGGACCTCGCTGCCACCGTCCAAGCTTGCTCGGCCCCGGCAGATGAACCTTAGGATTAAAGGGTGGGCTCAGTTCAGCGCACACTGTGTCTCACCTAAAAAATCCACTGCGCAGGCTTGAAGGGTCATGACCTTTCCCAAATCTTCGTTTGCGATGACTGGCCATAATATACACTGTTCATACTTGTGCTCTTATCTTAAAAACTATGGTTAAGCAGACCATTTGCCAAGAGTATGCCATTCAGATACCCCACACAAAAGGGATCTCTGCTTAAGTCCTGCCCTCTGCAAAGACAGTGAACCATTACTCCACTTATTTTCTTGAGGACAGAGATGAATCAGTCCAGGTGAGTATAGGACTGGTTCCTCCTTCCTTTTACATCTCTCTGGACTATCCTAATAGCTGTCTTCAGCAGTAAGGCTTTTGCTTTAATGTCTTACAGGAACCCAGTGCTCTTCCCCTGATGCTGAATAAGACTGTCCTGCAGACAGGTTGTATTTGGTGCATCAAAGAGAAAACCATTAACCAGCTACAAGTTAATTCTAACTTACATCCTTTGGTTAGTCAGGGACAGTCAATGGAGAATGGAGACTCAGAAGAGCTGCCATCTTGTAGCTGTTCCCTGTGGGCTTCAGCCCTCCCATGAAAGTGATAATACACAATCTGTCTTTAGTCACCTAATGGCAGTGGGGATTTCTCCTCCACAAGGGGAGATTTTGTTGGCAACTTGTCAGCTGAATCCAGGCCACTTTCCTCACACAGATGGTTAGACATCTCATCCTTCATTCTTATGGCTAGTTCAGCTTTGCATACTCTCCAAGTTCTGTGTGACAAAAATCTAATGTTTTAAGCAAAACCAAGACACTCAAGTGTCAGCTTGTCACACTAATTGTATTAGTAAATAAGGTACATTGTGGAAACAGGAAATGAACTTTGTTTTTTATCAAATTTTCTCTTCACCACTATAAAATAATCAGATTGATAAAATGCAAGTTGGACATTTATCTTCTGTCATTATAAGATGTTGTGTGAACTTCTCTCTCGTGCGAATTAGCATTGATCTTCTTCTCTTGATGTTTCCATTCCAGCAAAAAAGTAATAGAACCTGACACATAATTTGTTGAGATAATTTTTTATTAGACTGCACCCAGATCTCATCCAAACCTTAAGATAATCGGCAGTTCATTTTTTGCAATGAATGGCTGAAATTGTCATCACATGGCTATAGATTTTAATTTAATATCTTTATAAAAATAAGTTTTCAAAATAAAACATGCTTTAGAAAAGGTTTTGGTGCTCAAGTTGCTGCAAAGTTATGTGGCATTTGGATAGAGGTAAATGCCAGATGAAAAATTACTTTAAAACCATGACAATATTTGCTCTGTTTTTGAATTGTTGCTTTTTTTGAGGCAGAAGTGAGATGCATGCTTTCAGAGACAAGCTAAGTCACATTTATATCAAATCCAAGAAAATAGAGTAGGCAAGCCAACATAATAACATTTTCTTTCTAACTTGTGTTTCTTCAGAAGATGTTTTCCATGGCTGTAATACCACCATATTTTAAAAAGTTATTCCATCAAGTCATCGCAAATCAGGCAAAAGGTTAGCTCTGGGCCTATGCACAAATGCAAATACCCTTCCATTACATAATTTCTTTCCTTCTGTTTTCAGGGATTTCATTTATACCTCGCCTTTCCTTTTATACTTGTCTGCTTGTAATTCTGTCTTGTTTTACAGTCAGCTTGTAAGTTCCTCAGGGACAGAAATCATTATTAGTTCTGAATCTGGGCAGTGTCTCACTCAAAGGGGTCAAGATCTAGGACTGGAGTCACCAATTGCATGGTGCAAAACCACCAGACCTTCAAGCACTCTCACCTTCAGATTTTCTCAAGCACCCCAGAGGTGAGTGGGACAAGTTTAGTTGAGATAACGCAGGTAGAGTTGACTTGCTTTGCTCTGTGTGGAGGGATCTACCTCTGAGATAGACAACAAAGCTTCCATTACAGTCAGTTTCATACTGTTGATGCTGTTGGGAATTCATATGATCAAATGGTGGTATCTGTTTGTATTACATGAATTCCTTCCTGGCTGCTATTGACCTTTTTACCTAAATCTAAAGTGATTACAGAGGAATTTTAAATCAGCTTAGTATATGTAGACATAGATCTGTGCAGACACCTATGACTGTAGGTTCTCACTTTCAGCTGAGTAAATGTCACACTTTATGCCCTTGTTAATCTCTGCCTGTTCACTTCCTTGAATCCAGTTGTTCTGCTCCACTATCCCGAATCGAAGGGGGAAGACCCAACAAAAGAAGGACATAGACCTGGTGGAGTGGGTACAGAGGAGGCCACAATGATGATCAGAGGGCTGGGACACCTATGAAGACAAGCTGGGACAGTTGGAGAGGCAAGGAAAGCATTAAGTACTCGAGCCTTTTCCTCATCCTTTGTGACAATGTTCTCTCCTGCATCCAGTAAAGGATGGAGATTTTCCTTGGCCCTCCTTTTCTGTTAATGTATTTACAAAAATGTTCTTTATTATCTTTTATAGCAGTGGCCTTGCAGAATCTGTGTGTTTTATAATATAAGCTAACACAAATGCATAAATAGGTAAATATAAAAAGTAAATCAACAGTCAGGCAGTCTTGAACATGAATACATACAGCTGTAGATTTGAAGCGTGCTGGTCGAGATTTCCCCAAAAGATCAAAGCCAACATAAGAACAGCCTCAGTAATTACTTTTGCACTGTAACACAAATGGATATTTAAAAGCTTCTAAGCAAAATTAAGAAGCTTATAGTTCATTCGATTGTAACCAAAGGACAGTTACATACCACACCAAGCCACTAATAACCTCACAAAAGCATGAGAAATTTGAAAATAGAAAACCATTAGGGGGGCCTTCTGAGTGAAAACAACCATGTTACAGAAAAAAATCCTCTAAATATATACTTTCATAGCAATTGGTGAAAATTAAGGGAGAAGTCTAGCTCTAAGGGTGGGTTAGTAACACAAAAATTAGTTTCTTCCATTTTATTCTGAATTTTTTCCTCAATAACAGAATTCCATCCTTTTCTTCTAATACTGCTCCTGCTTTCACTGTTATTTCCATGACACATAAGGAGACACCCTGATCAGTTCTGTCCAGATTTATTGCTTTTCCCTCTGAAGTCAACTATTACTTTTAAAAATCAATGCTAATAAAGAAATTAAATTAGTTGCTATTAAGTGAATTCAAGAAGCATGAGGCTCAAGAACAGCCTTCCAGACCAATTGTTTTCTCTTTTGGGTGTTCAATTCTACTTGTATCATTGAAGCATCAGTATCGACAGCACTACCAAAAGTCACAGGGTTTATTTTCAATTTTTTATTACTGCAATTTTTCCTTTGGCTCTGAAATAGTTTATTGGAAGGTTTCAACAGGTGGCCACACAACCCCAATGACCCTAAATGCCTACGGTCTTAAGTAGTCTTAATAACTGTCAAAAAAGAAAAATATGTAGTGTTAGCATCTTTATTTTTAAAAAAAATTAGAGACTTCCTCACATCTTCAAATAAAGCAGCAGCCACTATTTGAATAGCAAAGCTTCGGACTTCATTTTGGACACTGAAAAAAATTTAAATTTACAGACTAAAGTAACCCAAACAACACAACCACGTACTGGCAGCTTTCCTTCAGCTACAAGAAATTACACCCTTTATAGGAAATAATTTTGAGGCAGACCAACCACAAGAAACTAAAGCAGTGTTTCTGATTCTGTTGAATATATTAAGATTAAGTTTGCAGCAAACTCTCTCTCAATCAGAGATGGTCAGACAAAAGGCATCATTAAAGAATGAAAGGAAAGGGAAAATTAGTATAATATTATTTAAGTCTGCACATAATTGTAAGCCATAGATTCTAAATGTTCCTTTCATTTCAAAGGGAATGTGAACAAATAATTCAACAAGTCATTCAAAAATATACACAAACCCAAAGATTGTCAGAATCTTTTGATGAACTAGATCTGATGTATGTTGTGAACAACTGGTTTCAGATGCTGAAAGAATCAACATCAAAGTTATTGGCCAAAAGTCAGGTTTTAATATCAATTTATGTAAATGCAACTTCAACAGAGCTTCATGAGAAGATTCACTCTGTTGCTTAATACACAGATGAAGTATACAAAGGAAAATTGGATTAGAATCAACTTAGAATTATTTACACAAAGGCTGGGAATGCCAAAGGGTAAGGGTGCAAAGAATATTGAAAGGGTTTAGCAGCACTTAATTATTGACTAATTTAGCATTGAAAAAATAGTGATTCAATGGGATTTACTACAATTATAACAGACTTAATTATAGACTTATGCTAATACCATTCATACCATAATCAATTCACACTAACACACACAAGCAAGGAGATGAACACATCTACAACTATGTGTGTAAAGGTACCTGTCAAAAATTCTCCTCAAATTCAATGAAATACTCACATCAAACTCCTTTGTGTTTCTCAACAGGCATGAGCTGCACCTCAAGGAGTGTGTCTGTGGGGGGATGTCAGCCTAGGCCTTGTCATCAGCAATGGTCTTTTGAGAATTGCAAACTTGAGGGCTGCAAACTTGGAGAGGAGTCCCATTCAGAGTGAGGTGGTGGTGCAGCCCACTGTGGTCCAGAATAGCTCAAAGGGCCTCACTTAGGATCATCATTTATAGGGTCACAAGACGATTGGCTTTAGTCATCAGTAAGTTTCCATCCCGGCCATAACCCAACTTGGTAACTACCGGATTTTTTTCCCCAAAAAAAGTCCAGTAACAATGGGACCATTCCACTAGGGCTACAGATCAGTTTAGGGATTTACCAAGGCTAATCAGAATAACTGCTTGTCCTTTGTTCCCCATCTTGGTTGGGCAGATGATATTCTTGTTGTGGTCAGTGTTGTCACCACCTTTATCGTGCAAGAGCTCCTGGTATGCTCAGGGATGCTCCCTTGCCAAAATGGAAACAGACTCAAAGAGTCTCTGGATGCAATTTCTAGGAAAACTGTCTGAGAAAAAGAAAAGAAGAGCAAGGAGAAGCAACCAGTAAGTAAATAACCCTAATGCAGGGTTGATTAAGAAGAAATTGCTTATTAAAACTATGTAATCTAAAATGAATTACTGTAATTTTAAGTCTACTTACAGTACTTAAAAACATTTACAGCATTAGTTTATCTTATCTAGTCTATGTATTGCATAATGTTTGTAATTACATGTTTCTGTTGAACTTCTTAATTTTATAGAAACTATTAAAACAAGCAAATTGAAATAAAACGTTGACGCTGGACCTTTCTATGCTTGTTATGCCACAGTATGTACCAAAGTGGTCATTCTGAAGACAAAAGGGTAAGGACTCATTCAAGAACCAAAGGCAGTCATGAGTAATTTCAATGTTAAATTAACACATAAAATCAGTGTAAAGTAATAGTATATTGGGAAGCTGCCCAGGAAAAGAAACTTCTGTAAAGTCCAGAAGGGAAAGCAGAAGTCTCACCATGCAAAGAAAAGAGAGATCAAAGACTCGATGCATCAGGACATCTCTTTCTTTAACCATAAATTAAGAAATATCACATACTGCTCTGAAAAAAACCCTGGCATTTGAATAATCCTGGGTATGACCATTAATCTCATTTTCACATGCATGGAATAAAAATAAGTACATTCTTGACTTTGGAAATGTCCAGGAAGAGAACACTTCATCCATAAAAAGGATCTGACTTTTCTTTTTTTTTTGCTTTTAAGGTTCCTATTATGGTTGCTCAGTTTAAAAGTTTCAACTTCAAACAAATGTGTAGGTAGTTGCCTACTGTGAGCAGGAGTCCACACACAAGATATTTAGGAACATATTCCTTCTTTCCCATCCAACTGAATATAACCTGTGTCCAGACTGAAGTCACATTTAAATAATTTTTGTCATTCACATCCTATAGTTTTCTTCTCTGGTGAGAGATAACACTCATGTAGCTACCAGTGTGGTCGTGCCCAAAGTGAGATGTGCAGACCTTCACAAACCTTCTTGCTCAGAGCAAAGTAGGACTAAAAGAGCAGCTTCTGTACCCTTGTTAGACACTCCTTGCTGGTCTCAGGAATAAAGCTATAAGTGCTAGATTTGAAGCTGACACTGGCACCTGCTCAGTGGTTTCAGCAGCTTTCCGTGTCTCAGCAGGGAGACTGCACCTGCGAATTATCACACAGATGCTGATGGCAAGGTTTAAGAGCAGTACTAGCCTACAGTCACTGTCTGGAGATGCTTTCGAGCCCCCTTAATTATCAGGATTTGTAATAAATTCAGAACTAGTCCCCAGTTAGTCACCCAGCTCCCAGCATTTGGAAAGTTACTGCTTTTCTAACCCTCCTGCTGTGTCCCAGTCACTAGCCAAAACCAGTGCCCTGGGAGGCTGTGGAAAATCTGTTTATCCAGTGCTGGAAGAGCTGCCTGCCAGAGCAGTGTTTTACAATACGCTGTGTAAGCATGTCCCTGGAATTCACTGCATTAATCATGCTGCATTTTGTTCCTAGGGCAGCACACTACAGAGGTGGTTATGGAATCAATTTTGACAAAGGGAGAAAGTTCAGGCTTGAAATATTCAAAATTTTAGCATTTCCCAAGATATTAGGTTAGAAAGCTTTTTCCTTATGCTCGAAATCCAACAGAAAAACATGGATGTTTTGTAAAACAAATCTCAAAGTAAACCTTATTTGATTCATATATTACATTCATGAACACCAGGTAAGTTGAATTTGAAGCTTACAGCCTTTGTCTTAATCTTTTTGCCAAGGCTCATACTCTTTCAGCAGGCAGAATGAACATACAAAATAATGATGACCATTGACACCTTCTCTGGGTGGGGAACAGGTTCAAACTCTGCAACTGTCCACAGCTATTATGCACAGTTCTTTAATGTACCTAAGACTCACAGTATTATCAGTTCCACCCAGTTCTGTTGGTGTCGCAAATTGTGACGACATACGGCATCTAAAACAAAAATGAAATTTCTAAAGTAGCACAATTAATAATACTCACAAAGAGGATTTCATGAGGGTTTTAAAAAAGCCCAAATTTAAAACGTTCTTTTTTAAACCTGAATTCTGCAAAGGACATTCTTTAATACAGAATTTATTCATTCACTTAAAATGTCTGAGATCTGCCAATTAATAACGATAGCTAGTCTTTTATGTCAAATCAATATCACCACTTGCCCTCCAGGGGAGAGTTCGTGATATTTTGTTATGTGTTTCAAATTATTTCAGCGGACTTTAAGTATGCAAGTTGAGCAATGGATGTTTTGAACCCTTCATTGCCTTTCTCAACGAGGTGATAGTGGAATCTGTGGCATCCATTTGTTTGTGCTTGGATATGGGGATCTCTGGGCTGTTACTGTGTTTGTAGTGGGAACAGTTCTGATAGCTTCAATGTGAGCAGAATCAAGCAATTAAAAGTAAAATAATACGGGGGAAAAAGGATACAACTTTGGGAAAAGAAGAAATAAACTGTATGTTTATAGGCTGCATAATGGAGCAAGGAGACAACCGAGGAAGAATGAGGGCAGTCCATCATCCAGGGCTGTGTTTCAGAGGTTGACCTATCCAAAGGGAGAGAGAAAGGACTTGGTTTTATTAGCACAAACACGCTCTACATAGAAGAGATACTCCTGGGTCTTCCCCTTGGAGGGCAAAGGGTCAAACCCACAAAAGAAGTAGGGAACGGTAAATCTCACATCTTAACCCTAATCCTCCCCTCTCTTCACCCAAAATTACTGCTGGACTCTGTTTAAAGGTAGAACTTGTGGTCAGAGTACTCACTTTTAGTTTTTTTTGCCTTGGTGTCCATGTAAAATGAAGTGTGGGTATAGCTGTGGGAACAGAGCCTAGGAAAGTCCCAAAAGTCTTGCTCATTCACAGTTTTCTGCCCCAAAGAACATGAGTTTCACCAAAAGCAGGGACAGAGATCGCCCTTACCCATTAACTGCCCGGAGACTTCTTCCTTAACACATAATCCAGAGGTAAGGTTTGTTGTGTGCGACCATGAGACAGTAGTGAGCTGAGCTCAGCCCAGCACCCCAGCCTCCCTCATCAACACAACATACTTGCTAACACCCCCCTACATCCACATTTCCTTCACCACCACCCTAGAAGCAACCTGGAATCCTCCCAAACTGCTGCATCCCAGTGAGTGACCTGAGGCTTCCCCTGCTGCCCTCGCACCCTACCAAAAAATTGTCTTGGGACCCCACCAGCACAGCTGCTGATCCCTGAGAGAACAAGAGGAGCTGCCTTAAACCACAACACTGCAACCAAACAAAACATTTTGGGCTTTTTTAATAGCATATTCTAAAAGATCTGGAAGGACATGCTTTTTGCTTATCTGTCTTCCAAATACCTATTGCCTGTTCCTCATTAGTGCACATTAACACGAGCTGGGGAGACAACCTGGCATTACCGAGGACACTGAGGGATTATGAGCTGCTATGGTTTGTAAAATGTAAATTTACATTTGAGGGCAGGCAGGGGACATCAGATATCTCTGTTTCCCCTGCAGGGGTTTTTGGAAATTGCACAATATCAGATCATGCAGTGGAAAATGCTTTCAGGCCTGGAGCATGAGGTAAGAAGTCAAACTGAGCAACTCAGAGCACAAAGGCGATAGACTTCTGAAAGACTGGATGGAGCCTGACTCACTAAGAGAGGGGGATTTTTTAAATCCTATTGGGTGTTTTATTGATGGCACTTTCATACTCACAGTTGAAGTCAGTGGCCTGGTAAGCGTTTGATTTATTGTGAGTTTCACTTGTGAATAAGAGCTATTCACCACTCAGCTCTGGCAGATTTAGCTGAGGTTTCAGCAAGGGATGACTGCAATGTACCTTCATATATACCTGAAAAAGGCTCAGATGTTTTTATTTCCAGTGTTGCTTTCTGAGCAGATAGGCAGAAATCCTCAAAGAACACTGACTGCAGAACAGGTTGTTTAGCATGTCCTGAGCTGAGACACTGCTGGGCTTTCCCTGTACACCATAGTTTGTGGCAGGGCTGAGCAAATGGAATCTTGAATGGGTTATGTGAAGAGTTTCCTGCCTCATTATAAGTAGATTGTTGCGAGAGGTCCTGCTTTTACCTTCCTACATATATATACAGATGAAGAATGAGTCTACCCAGCAAAATGAACGTATGATTCCAGCCTATCTGACTACTTTTGTTCCCTGTTGTCAGACACATAACAATGATATTTGAGTCTTAATGCAAAACTATTTTACTGTGATCCAGGCTAGTATGTTTTTCTTTGCATTTCATAGGGGCTGAGCGCGTACCTGTCACAGCTTGTTTTGTGAGAGCCCCGTGCAGCAGCAGTGGCAGTAAAAGCTGCACAGAAAGTGGTACAGCACACCTGAAGGTGCTCAGAGCACAGATATCCCCAGTCCCAAGCGGGGTTGGTTCTTCATGCTCGAACAACAACAAATCCCATCATATCTTTACCACCACACAATGTGGTAAAGAGAGGAGCTGTTCCACAGGGTAGACATCCAATGGCATTGTTCACCAGGTTAGAACAGAGCCTCCCCTGAAGGGTGGTGGGTACCACCACATCGAGCTTTGGCTGCACTGACAGCTAAACCACTCAAGTTGACAGAAACAGCCTCTTCACACCCTACTCTTATTGCATTCATTTCTTTTTCATGTAGTGAGAGGAAAAGCAATACAATTTGGCTGTTGGTCTGAGCTCAAGTAGAATAAATCACGGGCTGATGCCCATGGTGACAAATGGGTATCTTCCCCTGTCAGGAGGAAAGTCTGTGCAAAATGACAGGTATATCTGAGCCTGCTTTGGACCAAGGAGCCTCTGAAAGTCCTTTCTCTCTGCTTTCTTATGAGGCTATGCTGCTTTGAGGAAACATTTCTGAGGAATTCTATGAATAGTGACAAAGTACAAGTTGTACTTTACAATGCTGAATAATTAACACATCAATATGTGGACAGAAAGCTCTAAATTATCTCACACAGATCAAAGACAAATACCCTTATTATCAGAAAGTAATTGACATAGGTTCACTTATCTCCTGGACTCCATGGATGAATCTGGCCTGACCAGATGGATGCATCGTTCCCATGTCAAACAACAGCACTGCTACTGATTTCAAAGTATTTCAAGAGAAGACATTCTTTTAGTCTGAATATATATATAATATACAATTATATATCTATATCACACTGTTGTTTTGTACAGAAACTTGGATTTACACAACAGCATTTAATAAATATCAGCTATTGGCATTGCATGGATTGTCAAATACTTTGGAAGAATTGAAAGCCTTACTTTAGTTTCACATTAGCTACAATGCACAGAGGTACTGTGGAGTCATTGCTCTCATGATGGAATTCATCTAGTCCCCCCAAGGTAAAAGAAATGTCACAGGTAGCTGCCAGGTCCCTCTCCTCTGAGATACTTCCACTGTATATCAGTGCCAGGAACCAGTGCTGACCTATGCTGAGGCATTTTCACTTCTATTTGATATTGCAATGATATTTCCAGCACACTTGTTAAAATCATGAGCCCAGCTCAGTTCCTGAATCTGTTCCAATCTGGAGAGAACATCTTTCCTCTGCCAGAACCTGCTGTGGTCTCTGCTATCATTTTCTAATTTCACACATCTGATTTCAAGGTTTTTGGCTCATTAGAAATTTTTCAGAATTTCAAGTGTAAACCTTTTTAACAGCTGACACGGTCTGGATATAGCTAGGAGTAAAACTTCCAGACCCAGACTGAGTGATTAACTTGAAACTATCCAAATCAACAGATGTGTGTTATGAGTCCCTCTCCCTAATGCTGTCTAGTGGATCAGCTCTATACTGGACCAAAGGAAAACTATGGCCCACAAAGCAAATAAGAAAATATAAAGGGAGAAAATATATCTCTACAAATCACTCCATTAATAAGGTGAATAGATTGGGTCATATCATCTCCACAAATACATGGAATGCTGCACAGGAACATAAGACTAGACATGAATTCTTTCATTGTCTTGTCCAGTTTCCTAGGCACATGAAATAATCCTTTACATCTCCTGCCTCCTCCTCCTGACTTTCCTCTTTATGGCTCTTCTACTGGCAAATCTGGCTTTGCCTGTTTCTCTTACCATGATCTCCCAGTTATCACACAGAGGGAATTAACAGCATGGAAGGGTGCTTGGAAAGAATTTGTGCTATTCTGGGGGGCTTTCCCTATAAGCAGGTGTACTCTACCCAGTAAAGACTACTCCTGCAAAGTCCACAGACAATAAAGCCACAGTAATTGGCATATCCATTTTCTAGATACATTTATCTTCTGAATGGCTGGAAGTTCCTGAAAAGAATGATCTCTGTAGGTGCATTTATGATTATAGTCCATCCTTATGCAATATTATATACTGTAGTCATTGCTAATATGAACAGTGGTAATGTCTTGCTATTTCACTGCCAATTCTCAATTTGCAAAGCACAGTGCCTGCAAATTACCATTGATTTGTTTGCATCATTTACAACAAACAAACCTCCCAAAACACAAGTCAACATGTCCATCTTATTTATCACTGCAGTCTATTTTTAATTCGGCATTTTAGAAACACTAGATTTGCTTATTGTTGTCTTTGCATAGAGTAATGTTCTACTATCAAACTATTTATATCAGAAAATACTAAAGGCTAGATTTGAAAAAAACAAAGTTGAATAATTATACACGTTGAGTAGCAGCCATAAAAGGTTGCTCATAAAATGGAGTGGCCTGGAACTGCAGTTTCACATTTCCTGATATAACACACGTCCTGTTATTATGCCTCAGTCAACAGATATGCCAACAGCAACGCAGCTACCAGACTTCATAAACTTGCTCCAAACTCTGTATTACCAACCAGTCTGACTGTGATATGAGTCCCACAATTACTTCCACAAACAAACACAATTATTTGTAAGAGGTAGGAATGTGTTGTATGTGAGCCAATATTCCTGTATCAGTCAAACAGGAATATCTTCCTCAGTACATCAGAGACCTTAGCATTAAGAAAAGGCTGAAAATAGCTATTGTTACCCCAGGTGGAATGATAGAAATTATCTTTCAGACATGTCTTTAAATTAGCATTTACAGACCAATAATGGTTGAGTACAATCTGAGGACCACTGATGCACACTACAGTCTAGAACTCAGCAGTCAGATATTATTGAGGTAACTGAAATTTGAATTTGATTATCTTTGTCAGTATTATCAAGGGGACAAATGACTCTAAAAGGTGTGACTGGAACCCTTACTTTTTGCCTCTCCTTACTCTTGCCATGAGACTTAGATTTACTACGGGTTGGATGCAGGTTTTGCCTATTTCTAGTGCTGCGTTGATAAAGCTTCTCTGTTTCTCTGTGTAATCAGATGCTGTGTGTTTATTAACCACTATCAAGAATCACTCCAGAGAAGAGAAACTGCGGTACTTCCAGGAAATGGGGCTCAATAGGATGAGGTTTAAGTTCTACCAGTTCAAACACTGTGTGTTTGCTAGTAGTTCCAGCAGGACAGAATCCCAGAAACATGACTGAAGTATTAACTTCACATCTCCATCTCAGTGTTGCTGTGGTTCAAGAGCCATTGGGGGTTTGCCCAGTGGTGGTGGTTGCACTGTATTGCTGAGGCTGAGGCAGCCTCCAGGTGCAGTACCAGTTCCAGAGAGAAGGATACTCTCTTTGATCAGAACCAAAATTCACTAGTGAAGAGGCATGAGAATACTGCCTGGCTCTAATGCATATTATGTCTTGCCTGTCATTAAATAGAGAATTCAGGTTTCCACCTTGGTCAATCCAATTTTGCCGTAAACGATACATCCACCTTAACTTTTAGTTCCTTGAAATTGAAATATTAAAATAAACATATAATATCCATTGCCTCCAAGCTATGCATTTACCTGCTTTAACAGTTTTAGAAGCCACATTCCTTTCTCCTTCCTCTCCCTCCTCTCTCTAAAATCCAATCTTGCTGCTAGAGATTGATTTTATTCCGTTATTTCCTAATGTACTGGACAGTCAAAACTGAAGTGTTATCTCTACTTGGCTTGATTCTTCTGTTTTTGAATTAATGCAGGCTTTTCAAGAGGTGAACATCATGACTATTTCATAAAAAATACAACTGTATTGAAAGGCAAAGCCAGGCATTCTGGCAACAAACCATCTCATACTTCAGGACCCAGTATAACAGCTGAAATTATTTAAACACAAGAATTTGCTGTGGGATCTTGCAGAGAATGTGGATAGAGTTTTGAAGATAATTTCACGCATTTCCCATAGGAAAATAGATCTCAACTTAATAAAATTGCTCCTAACAAAAAGAGAATAACAAATGCTGTTTATACTGACAGACTGAGGAAATACAGGAGAACTGCTTGCAAGTTATTCTTGACACAAATACAAAAGTAATAGGCAAAAGAACATTTCCTTTGCTTATGAATACAAGCCTCACTTTATTGAGATTCTGGTGTTTTTAATAGATAGGTCAAAATGAGTTTAAATGATTCTCTATGGCTCCATGGTGTATTATCTTGCACCTGAAATTGGGCAGCAAAGGAAAATGGTTTGCCTCTGGCCCAGGGAGAATTCTGTGGTCTTGATTCATTCTGACAAGGGTGTGGGCGTCCCTGGGTGACATGAGGCACATCCATCGATACCATCACCACCATCCACTGCTTTCAGCCACTGTCATGCACTGTAATAACTTTTCATGGATGTTGGATTATGGTAGTAAATCTATTAGGAACAACTCGTATTAACTGAATTAGCTTCTGACTCAAAATCCCTAAAGTGACCCTAAGACAGGACATCCAGAAACATGGAGAGAAAAATGAAGGAGGGGCATAGAAAAGACTGAATGACTTCTTCCTGATATGTTTGCAAAATTTAATCATTGTATATTTAAAATAGGTAAAAAGTGTGTTTTGTACAACTAAATTATGACAATTGTCACTATATCTAAATCTAAATGAATATACATCAAAAAGACACTTAAAGTAGGATGACAACCACACTTCTGAAATACCCTAACTTGTCTTCTATTCCTTTCTTCTTTTCTTATGTGAACTTACTTACACAGACACAGAGTCTAACCCTTCCCTACACAACCTGTAGGAGTAAAATTAGTCACATATGAAACTCTAGTAATTCACTTGCAATTGTGAGTTGGACACTTCCAATGCTTCACAGTTATTCTCAGGGACACACAGAAATACCCCATCCCCATACTGCATGTTAAATTTACAGGTTCTGTTTGCCTGCAGGAAGATCAGACATGGAAAACTCCAGCTGATAACTCCAAATGCTTTTACATTCTCAGATAAATTCCATTTTTTCCACTAAATACAAAAGTTGCAGAATGAGTTGGTTTATAAAAGATACTCCTCAATTGGTGTAGAAGCATTTGAAAAGGTCATAATTATTTTCCCTTGTGCTGAAATTATTGTCTTCACACATTCACTTTAAACCATGAGTGGTAATAGTAATGGACACTTCGATAACCCACCTTTTTTGTTCTTCAAGAACACAATCCAATATTCAAATTATGTAATTTTCCTCATCATACTTTCCTTATTCTTTTAGAGAAGCATAGTGCTTCTCAAAATACTAGCAATACATTACCACAGGAATCACATTTTATGAACTCTAATTACTAAAAACAAGGATTCAGTGCTGTAAGGAGCTGATCTCACCAAAGAGACTTCAATTACCTCTGCCAGAAAACAATTTCACATATCAGAAAACAAACAAAATTCCCATGAGAATTTCTGACATTTTAAACTTTATTTAATTCCATAAAATGTCAGTTTGGAAATATTCGGTTTACTGTGATGATCTTGAAACACTTCCTTTCGCTGTCACTGAAATAGTTAAATAGATTATAAATATATTAATAAAATAATATCCACATTAGTATAACATAGAACTAAAAAGTCAGGACTCTCACCTGAAATTTCATCAAAATCAACCTGTGGATATACTTAAATTTCAACTAATTGCATTTTCTCAAGGATTTTTTCCATGGCCTACAACAATCATAGATCATATTTTCTTATAGGACCAGGATGTATTCCTGAAAGAGTTAGGCAGTAACCTAGAGCTGGTACTGTTTTACATGATTAATTTCAAAATCTGAATAATCAGATCCCAACTTCAGTTTCTGCCTAGCCCTGGAAGCATCTCAGTGCACTGAAACCTACATTTGCAACACCGGCAGTGCTCATACGCCTTAACCTGTCTTGGTATGGATGGCAGCTGGGGTGCAACTTCCATCTAAACTTTCCTAGGATACAGGAATGAGGTGCATTTCCACAGATACTGTCTCAGAGTCCTGATGAGTTAGGTGTCCTCAGAAACAGACTCAAACTTTGAATAAGGCTCTACATGTTGCTAATGACTTGCTGCTGTCAGCATAGTTTAGCACATAGCATTTTTCTGTGATTGGAGAGTCTGTAGTCCCACACTGTCTTCTTCCCAAAGGCAATCAAATCCACATTTTCTATATGATTCCCCTTATCACTAAGCTACAAATTGTTTGGGGAAAGGGCCAGACAGACCACTCTGCCTATTGAAGAGCAGGAGGGGCTAAGGGAATTCTGCTTAAGTCAGGCTTAGGTTGCAGTATTAGTAGAGGCTACGATTCTCCTGAGAGGAGGCTGTGACATTCCCTGAGAAGCAAAGCAATCTGAACTGCAGACCTTGGCTATTTTATTTTACATCAAGGAGTTACTTGACTGTGACAGGAAACTTGAACTGAGAAGGTATAACAGCAGTCATGCTGCCATGTCACCCTTGTGCTTACTCCCTCTTTTTCTGGTCAAATGAATATTTAATTAGCTGATATACAGTCAAAGGATTGCAGATAGGGTCAGCTGCAGAAAACAGATGTGTTTTACATAGCAGTCTTTGTCTCCCCTCAGCTGAAAGAAAAAAACCTGTCTGTGAGCAGCTCTACATTTTAGCAAGGTGAAGAGTAAACCCAAAATACCAAATCACTTTTATTGGTGTTTTAGGAGAATTATTGCCCATTAGAGGAGTCATTGTATGCCACGGTCTGAGGGGGAGGGGAATGGGGCCGTGACATAGCACAGACACTCAAGGGAGAGGTGCAAATGGGGTCATTAACTGAGGTGTGCTGGGGTTTTATGAGTTCAGGCGGGGAAAGGGCTAGAACATGGGGTGGAGCATGAGACAGACAACCAGGGAAACGAATCGGGGTAGGGACACAGGCGAAGGGGGAGGAACGTGGGAGGAACCGGGGAAGGAAAGGGCGAATGGTGACTGTCTCCTGTCTGCAGCTTCTTCAGCCTTTCAGAGAGGGAAGCAGGGAAGCAGGCATGCCTGGCATGCCCGGGAAATACAAATCCCGGGGAAACATACAATGTATATATTTATAAACACATAAGAACTGTAAGGTCCGTATCATAAAGTCCTTTCAATCACCGTATATCTCTTTCCATTCCTGAAATCGTTCCCATTCTGCTTCCAGCTCCTTCACAATTGTATCTGCTGTATTTGGAAGAAAAAAGGGTCAGTGACAGAGGGAAGACAGCAAAACAACATTACCTCATGGATGGATGAGAGGCGAGCTCAGGAGGCACTTGCTGGAATGTTTCTAAAGCCCAGAGGGGACTGAGATGAGTGTGCTGTGGTATGAATTAAAGCTAACAAACTGTGATGTCTTTTGCAAACCTAGATATTTACTCGAGGTATTGTCCAGATGCAACAGACTTATGCTCAAGAAAATGAAGGATGCAGGTTTTTGCATCCTTCACAGCTGCAGAGTATCCTAGACATTCGACATTTTCATGTTTGAAAGGTTCATTCCAAATTTATGAGTCAATGAGCTTGATGACCACTGTATTAAAATAATTAAGTATACTGGACCAAAAAGAAAATTAAAGTCTGAGAGGAACTGGAAAAGGAATAAGTAGTTTCAGGTTACTGGCCACATTTAAGCAGAGTAACTCATAGTGGTAGGACAGAGTGCTTTTCCTTTGTGAGATGTGGGCTTCCACTTCACTGTCTTATATTGGCGGGCATTTAATAACGTGTAGAATGATTTTCAAAGCAGTACAGAAAACCGAAAATGAGAGTAAGGAGTCACAATCTGAAAAAGGGCACATTGAGTATAACCTGATGAACTACTAAATTTCACCAATTACCACCTGGAAGGGAAAAAAATACATTGGTCTAATCAAATAATAAGTATCCTGGGTCCAAAGGCAGACGACAGCCTGTGTTCAGCTGCCAGGTTGCAGAGAGAAGCTTTGATTTCAGCAGCTCACCAGTATGACCTTTGTTACACAGCATCAGGAAAACGTGGTTTTAAAGAAAAAATACAGAAAGTGCATAATTCCCCTAGATGACCTAATACAGGCTGGGAAATAGCTCTGGAAATAAGGCATATTTTGAATTGGCTAGTGCATTACTCCTTTTAGGAATGATCTCACCACCTAGTTGAAAAGAAATGTAGCCTCAATGTTTCTGGAAATTGAAGCTGTCAGTGGAGAATGGTTGTTTGCTATGGGGATTAAAATATTACTGCTCTGAGGAATGTTTACAGAAAAAAAATTACTAGTAGAATTCTATACAGGAGTGGAACCAAGGGGCATTGTAAACTCAAGGGAAGGCCAGGATGAAGTATGTTGTTCAGCTTCAGATACAAACATGGAAATGAAAAATCGTTGTTGACTAAAATCCTGTAACATGTTAAAAAAAGGCATTTTGTATTAAAAACAGCAATACAAAACAGGTGCATTTCATTACATCCATTGGCTGACGTGAATAGCTGTTACTCATGGTCAGAAATAGTGCATATGACAAATTTCTGCTGTATACAGTTGATATTATTACAATACACTTATTGCACATATAATGCCTGAAATTGAGAACTCATGAAAATACAAGTTTCATTTATGATTGAAGGTGCTTGCAACGTGACAGGTTAAGCAGCATCTATATGACTTTTTTATAAAAGTATTAAGAAAGAAAAGTAAAGAAGCACTATTAGTAACACCTTTTCAAAAGAGGGCAACACAAAATATTTTATTTGTTCAGTGTCTGGAACTGTAAACTAGAGGTTATGTCATTCTCCAGGTAGGTGAGAGATGAATTTTTTCATTATATCAAGCAGACAACAGTCATGAATTGGGTTGTCCAGACTCCCAGTGACGTTCAAATCTAAGAAAAGACAGAGTTGTGGTTTTTGCTTTCCATGGTTTTTTGAAAGACAGGATGTATCATTCCTTTTGTCCATGCTTAAAAAACAATAGGAGTGCTGTACCATAGAAATGGTTCAGAGTGGTAAATTCTAATATTCCTCTTAAGTTTGATAGCTGATGACTAAGACCCAGATAAGGGTAGGATTTTAGACTCACGTCATATGCCTACTGTAGACATATGGTGAGTTGCCTTTTAATTTTTGGTAACAACCCCTAAGCTAAGTCTAATAATTCAATAGTGGAGTGATGGATTCTACTTCAGTGTCAAGTTCATTATCTCAAGACACAGTGCTGATGACAACAGTATCCTTGATAGGATTTAATCAGTCTACTCCCATTAAATCCCTGGAACAGCGTTACATATGCATATGGCATATGTTTAATCTCCTATGACTAAGTGACTCCTAAAAAAGCAGAGATATATCTTAAATGGAGAAGAGTTGAAGGATTATTCTTCTTCTAGTAGGATGACAGGTCTCTCACATCTCTTGATTTTCCTTATGGCAGGAGCTCCTTCCTGAATGAATGTTTCTGGGTGTGCCGAACAAGGGTACAGGTCTCCAAAGATAGAAAATCTGAACTATTCAACTGTTAACACAGAGCTACTCAGCTAAGAACTATAAGGTTACTAGGAGGTCTATTTTGCAGTCAGCACCCCTGCATGGTTGTGAATACCACAGCAGTGACTGATAGCATTTTCACATAAAGAGGATTGCTCTTAGGATCAACTGCTTAACCTCTCTCTGGAAGGCTGGCTGGTTTATTGTCTCCAGCTGCTCCAAAGGGTAATCTCTATCACGATTCCTGTCTCCACCACAGCCAGACACTACTCTTTTGTGATGTACACCTAGTAATGCTCACACACCTGGGTTCAGACCTTCTGTGTTTGCTGTGCATACCGAACAGAAACTGTGGTTCCCAAGTAGGTAATCTATGAAAACTAGGCAAGCTTTTCCCAGTCAAGTCAACAAAAATTACTTGCCTGAAATCTGATCATAATCTGGAGCTAAGATTTCTCATCTCTACTTTCAGCTGCCCAACAAATAACTACAGGTGGTTGTAATGAGGGAATAGAAAAATGGCACCT
Source organism: Pseudopipra pipra (assembly GCF_036250125.1). Classification (NCBI taxonomy): domain Eukaryota; kingdom Metazoa; phylum Chordata; class Aves; order Passeriformes; family Pipridae; genus Pseudopipra; species Pseudopipra pipra. The sequence continues at coordinate 65,986,277 of NC_087552.1, read as the reverse complement.
CCCCAAATGCCTATATATAAAATAAAAGTGTATCATGGCCTGGGTTGGAAGGGACCTTAAAGATCAATCTAGATCCAACCTCCTGCCATGGGCAGGGGCACTTTCCACCCAACCAGGTTACTCAGTTCCCCATCCAACCTGGCTTTAAACACTTGCAGGAATGGGGCATCCACAACCTATCTGGCAAGATGTGCCAGTGCCTCACCACTGTCACAGTAAAGAATTTCTTGCTAACATCTAATCTAAACCTAGTCTCAGTTTGAAGCCATCTTGGTTGTCCTGTCACTACATGCTCTCCTAAACAGTCTTTCTCTTTCTTCTAGGCTCCCTTCAGGTACTAGAAGGCTACAATGAGGTCACTCTGAAGCCTTCTCTTTTCCAGGCTAAAAAAGCCCAATTCTGTCAGCCTTTGATTTAGTAGAGGTGTTTCATTCATCTAATCAACTTGGTAACCTCCTCCAGACTCACTCCAATAACTCAACGTCCTTCCTGTGTTGGGAACCCCAGAGCTGGATGCAGTACTCCAGGTGGGTTCTCAGGAGAGGAGCAGAATCCCCTCTCTCAACCTGCTGCCCACACTGCTTTTGATGCAGCCCAGGACACAACTGGCTTTCTGAGCTGCAAGTGCATATTGCTGGCTCATGTCCAGCCTCTCATTCACCAGCATCCCCAAGTCCTTCTCAGCAGGGCTGCACTTGATCTGTTCATCCCCCGGTCTGGATTGATACTGGGTGCTGACCGAACCCAGGTGTAGCACCTTGCACTTTGTCTTGTCTAACCTCATGAGACTTCCAGATGTCAGATGTGTATAAAGTGTGACATACATTTGATTTGATCCTGCACAGAAGAGTGTCAGGTGATCAGAAGGGTACCAAAGCCAGCAGAAGCAAATATGAATGTGACAAAGACAATGTAAATAATCAAGGAGGGTGCCATTTCTGTCCATGTGCTCTGTGTTCCTCTCAGAGCAAACCAGGGCACACTGCAGGATGGAGCCCGCTCTGACCTTATCATGTCAGGCATTCAGGACACAGCTGCAATGCATATTCAGGAATAAGGACAGCACAGCAACAGAGACCTGCTCCCTTGCATAGATACAGTCTGTATCTAACGAGATGTAAGGAATCTGAAAGTACAGACATCTATATTAAATTATTTTTCCACTTTTTATTGTTGCCTGAACATCTGGTTGTAGCTATTTGTGTCTCACAGAGTGGGCTATTATAAGTCACTTATAAACAGCTGGAGCAGATAAGGGTGTTTGGGTAGGCACAGCAGTCAGTGCTTGGAAGAGACAACTGCTGAGTGGTGGGGTTTGGCTTCTCTTAGATTTCTGTGTGTTCCCTCTCTGTGTTATGGAATGGGGCAGTGAGCCCTGACTTAGCAGAAGGAGCCTGTTAAGGTATGTTTATACTGTCAGGATGCAATCTCCAAACCCTCCATCTGCTCAGTGGTGAAATATCTGCTCCCCAAAGAAAAGGGGACAAGAAGAAAGAGCAAGGCACCAAATATTTCACAGGAAAACTTGAGAAGCAGAGTAAGATATTTTCCCTCCAGACATCATTCTATATCTCATATGTTGTAGACAGAAAAGGATCAGTAAGTGTGAATGGACAGGTCAGGTTTTATTTCTTCTTGAATTCAGAAGGGACCTACAGCATATGAAAACTGAAGCTAGCAGGGACAAACACAGACAGTAGAGATGATCAGACAAATTGAAGCTAAGATTTTGGAAGTGTCAATAGCTTAGCAGAAACCAGATTGGTCAGGGATGGAAAACAGGAGACAGACAAGGGGTAGCTTTGCATGTTGTACCATCCAGAGGCATGAGGGTGAGATGGCTTCCACAAGGAGATGAACAGAATGAACATGGCTGTGCTAGGACTGTCAAAGTGCAGAGGACATGAGGAATGAATTCTACATAGCACTCAGGCATTACCAGGTATTCGGAGAAACTACAGAAATTACCTTGACAGAGCAATATGGTTGTAAACAGAGAAATATCTCATGGTATTTTTGCTGTTTGATGCAACCTTTAAGCAGTCTAAGACCAAATCCTGGATGCACAGACTGCAGATGACTCACAAAGAACCTGGAGGGATGCTGAATACGTAAGGACCATATCCAGGGACCGTCTCTGAAAGAAGCAGTGTGTAAGGCCATGGAAGTAAACTGCTGGGGGGGGGTGTAAAGTCAGTTAAATTGAGGATTTTTGTGGAAGAGAGATTTTGTGCAAGACTAATCTCTATTTAGAGGCAAGTGAACTTTTTGGGTAACCTGCAACTCACTGCTTAAGGGGGCAGACAGGGAGGATAATTAGGAAGGTACCCAATTAATAAAAGAGGAGAGGATAAATAAGCACTAAGCATAAAATCAAGATGCCAAGAACAAAATTAATCAAGGCACCCAGGGATAAGAGGAGATAAATGTGCTAATTTCCCACGCAGCAATACTGGTGACCTGTGTAATAACAGAAATTAGAATGCATTTCTGAGCATAAATTCATACTTGTGGGTAAGAATGAAGCGTGATAAGAAGATCTGCATGACTAGAGTGCTTCTTCTTCTCCTGTTACCTGTTTACGAAGGGATGAGTGGACAAAGAGGGAGGTAAAGTGTTATTCTATGTCAAAAATTATATTGTCAGCTTGAATCACTTCCAGCTCAGATTCAAACACTTAATGACTTTTTACAAGTCAATGTCCTAACAGGTAGGACATAGACCATAGATCAAAGACTTGAGGACAAACTGAAGGGCTTTATATTTACCTATAAAGTGCAAGCTAAAAGGTTTGTTACTGGAAGGAATCTCAGTCTGAGTGTTATATGCTGATAATTTCATTCTGCCAAATATCCTCAGACATTTAATTCTATAGGAAATAATATTTAATCCTAAAATGTTGTCCCTGTCACAAGGGAATTCTGTATTAGGGAATTCTCGACAGCTGAAGAGGAATTATCACACAGTTCAAAAGCCCTAGGAGTTCACAGAATCACAGAATATGCTGAGCTGGAAGGGACCCTCAAGGATCATCAAGTCCAACTTCTAGCCCTGCACAGGACCATCCCCAAGAGTCACACCCTGTGCCTGAGAGCATCATGAAAATGCTTCTTGAACTCTGTCAGGCTTGGTGCTGTGATCACTTTCCTGAGGAGCCTCTTCCAGCATCCACCCACCCTCCGGGTGAAGAACCTGTCCCTAATATCCAACCTAAACCTCCCTTTACACAACTTCTGGCCATTCCCTTGGGTCCTGTCACTGGTCGCCACAGAGAAGACATCAGTGCCTGCCCCTCCTCTTCCCCTCACAAGGAAGTTGAAACTGCAATGAGGTCTCCCCTCAGTCTCCTCTTCTCCAAGCTGAAGAGGCAAAGTGCCCTCAGCCGCTCCCCATACAGCTTCCCCACAAGGCCCTTCATCTTCGTTGCCCTCCTTTGGGCACTCTCTAATGGCCTAATATCTTTCTTATATTGTGGCACCCAAAACTGCCACAATATTCAAGGTGAGGCTGCCCCAGTGCAGAGCAGAGTGGGACAATCCCCTCCCTCAACAGGCTGGCGATGCTTTGCCTGATGCCCCCCAGGACATGGTTGGCCCTCCCGGCTGCCAGGGCACTGCTGACTCATGTTCAACTTGCCATTGACCGGGACCCTCAGGTCTCTTTCCACAGCGTTACTTTCCAGCATCTCATTCCCCAGTCTGTCCGTACATCCGAGGTTGCCCCATCCCAGGTGCAGAATCCAGCACTTGCCCTTGTAGAACTTCCTATGGTTGGTGATTACCCAGTCCTCTAATTTGTTGAGGTCTCTCTGCAGGGCCTCCTCACCTTTGAGGGAGTCAACAGCTCCTCCCAGTTTTGTGTTGTCTGCAAACTTGCTTTAGTACCCCCTCCAGTCCTGTGTCCAAGTCATTTACGAGGATGTCGAAGAGCACAGGGCCCAAGCTGGAGCCCTGTGGAACCCCACTGGTGACAGGTCACCAGTTTGATGTTTCCCCATTCACTGTTACTCTCTGTGCTCGACCTGTGAGCCAATTGCTCACCCAGCCAATAATGTGTTTATCCAGCTGTGGGCTGTACAGTTTGTCCAGAGGGATACTGTGAGAGACAGTATTGAAAGCTTTACTGAAATCCCAAAAGATTACATCAACTGGCTTCCCCTGATCAAGTAGGTGGCTTACCTTGTCATGAAAGGAATTCAGGTTTAATAAGCAGGACTTTCCCCTCATGAAGTTGTGAACATTGCACTCTGGAGTTTGTCTGTGGCATGGAGGCAGTGCAATCATGCTTCCTCCACAATCCATCAGGCTGATACAGCTCAGTGTGGTTGGGCTGCAATAAGGCAGCTGAATGCAGTTCTCGGTGTGTGAGTGGATGTGGAGGTGGGAGGACAGGGCTTTCACGGACTTTCAGCTCCCAGCTCCTCTTTCCAGGGAGATGCCACTGAATCACAATACTTTACTCGTCACAGAGTTCATAACTCAATGAAGGTGTGATCTGCTGTCTCTCACTAAGGTCAGGCCCTACTGATGCTCAGATTGAGGGTATATGTTATATGTTGAAGCAAGGTTCCTAGAACCTCACTGAATTTCTCAGGTGGGAGTGTGGGAGCACACTGGAATCTCTGTGCACTGAGGAAGATTGTCTCAGCTCTGGTAAGCACAGAGAAGCAGGCTGCCTTCTGATCCAGAGCCTAGCTTTGCTGAAAGAAGGTTGTGATGAGCTCTCACCTTACTCAAAGCAAGAAAGCATGTAGGTTACTGAACCATGCAAAATAAGGGAGTCAAAACAAAGGGAGGTGAGACTGAGGAGTTGATACTCCTTAGTAATAGTTCATACCAAAGGAGAGAAATCATGCAGTATTCAGAAAAAAGGTACTTACATAAGCCAGAAGTTGCTAATAGAAGAGAAAAAAAATAAAAGAAGAGGGAAAATGGCAACATAGAACGACCAAGTATGCTCCCTTTTCAAAGATCAGGATATTGGTGACTGGCTGGTTGGCACAGACTCATTGGGTGCCCAGTAGTGGGGTGTGAGCACGTTACAGTCAGGCTGATAATGTCTAATTTCAGCTCATTACATGTATAGGAATAAATGAGATGATGGTTGTGTACTATCAAGCTGTGTGCCTGGTCTTGCTCTTGAGCCTCTGCAGCTGGTAAATGGTTCCAGAATAAAGGGAACTTCAGCGTTACACCCTCACTTGTCAGTATTTGCCTCCTTGCAAAGCAACTGTGCCTGAGCCAGCTTGTTTTGCACCTTGCCAGAATATTTCACAGCGACTGCTGAAGAAGTCTTGCAGTTGTTGCTGTTCAGAACACAGCTGCTGCCTAAAAAAAGATAACATTTAACATTAAAATGTGAACATGGGGAATACTGCTCCAAATCACCACACAATCAGCCTGTTCCGAGTAAGGTCTGTGTGATGCTGCATAGCTCTATGTAGATATAGCTTCAAGTGCTCATGATTTGATCACATGTGCTCTGCATCTGTGAGCTCTCTGCTTTATATGAGCAGTTTCACAGCGTCACAAACATGAGGACAGCTTTGATCACATCAGTTGGAGGTAAAAAACGCAAACAAAAAAACATGAATAGAAATAAAGTTAAAATAGTTAAAGTCCTGTGGCTGAAAATGAAGTCACCCCAGCTAAAAAGTCAGACCTAGGCAGTAAAATGAGACAGTAGTAAAAAATAACAATATTAATGAATGAATCACAAGCATTGCATAGATTATAAAAAAAAAGTAAGAAGAAACAAATATTGAGGAATATAAATTAGGACATAAAAACGTAATAACTGGTAACGGCACAAGGAAAACTACAGGGTCAGAAAACTTCAGGATAAAGAGAACATTCTGCAAGTAAATTTGGAACAAAGGAATATGTAAAGAAGTGAGGGTTTTTTTCAAATTGTAGGTTATGTTTATAGAATTGTCTATGGTATGGCAAAGAAGACAAGCTTCTCTACATGTTTCTGTTTTGGGCTTTGTAGAACAGTCAATATGCTGCGATGGCAGCACATCTAGCGATGATGATGACAATGCCAGTGTGTTTTCTATTCTGACAGTGAGTCAAAGAAATGTTAAAAAGCAGCTAGTTAAGTTAGATGTTTTTATATCAGTAGGTCTGGATAGCTTGCATCAGAGAGCTTTGAAATGTTGTCTGAGTACTTCTCTGTATCCTTAACACTGATTTTCAATAAAACTTAAAGCAGTAATCTAGTTTCAGAAAGTTGAAAGGAAGCCAATGTTGTAAGAAAATCTGAAAAAGATAAAGTGCACAATGTGGTGGGCCTACCAGGCCTTTCAGCTCTAAAGAATGGCCAAAGCAAGGAGGGGGTAATAAGATTATTTCTCATTTCCAAAGACTCGTCGACAATAGGTTGTGCTAGTTAACTTGATGTATTCTCTCGATGAGGTCATAAATTTGGTTGAAAAAGTATTAGTGTTGATGCAAACACAGAGCCTTCCATAACTTGAGACCACATCTTCCATTAAATATTGCAAAATAAACAAAATGCACATTAATTGGGTGCTTTTAAACCTTAATTCAAAACTTATTGCGTGGATCTCTAAGTACAATTGGCCAATGAGCATGATACTATTTAGCATTTTTCTTAGCAACCTGCAGAAAAGATTGACAGGTGAGATAAAACTGTGAGTGCTATAAGCTGTGAAAATGACATGTACCACAGAAAGGCTGGCACTAAAACCCAAGGAAGTTGAACATTGGCCATGTTCACCGTGGCTGAAGAGGTCTTGGAGGTCATGGCAGATAGAGACATGAAGACGAGTGCTTGTCATGACTGTTCTATGATGTTTCCAAGTATTTCCACTTGTTGGAAAAGACCTGAAATGTTAAGAACTACAGGTGAATTTTACAGTGAGAATTTCACTAGTGGGACACCATGGATGTGAAAACAAGAAAGTTCTTCCAAGAAGGGTTTTGTTCAAGAACAGACAGTACAGAGAGGGCACACGTGAAGGATAAAAAGATTGAAATTTTTTCTTTATGCTGATACAATCAAAGAGCTCTGCTGGCTTAGATTTATGCAGAGAAGATTAAGGGGATGACTTCATGTAGGTTTGTAAGTACTGACAGGAGAACAGAAATCTCGTAATAGAGGTCCTTCAGTACAGCAAATTGAGACATAATAAGATGTGTTGTCTGGAAACTAAGGTTAGAAGGATAAGATCTGACAAAAAAAGGCAGCATTAAAGGCACTGGACCTGCTTTTTGCAGAGGTATGTTCTTGATCCTCAGAAATGTTTAAGTTAGATCTGTTTTATATGGAACACCTCACTTCACCAAAGAGCTAAACACTGAATTAATGAAACGTGATCTCCCTAGGAATTTCTAATGCTAATTCAATGCTTTGGTCTCAGATTTTGATTTTCATAGATGTCACAGAAGTGAAAGATAGATGCTGGGAGGTTGTTGGGTGTGTTCCTGAATTTGATACTATAGCTTCAGGGAATCTGGTCTCATTTCAGAATATGTTTTCATGCACAGCTTATTATTTTAGGCAGGGAACACATGGCTAGAAGCATATGACAGTAGAGGAGCGTCCTCAGCAAGGCAACAAGTGGCCATAGGAAAGTACCAAGGCCTAGGTTCTTTACATACACTATGGTGAAAGTCACATTTTTCTAAATGTCATCTTTTGCATCTTTTGCAAATGGGAAGGCAGTGACTGTGCCCCATGGGACACAGGGTTTCCCATATTAGAGTTTTGGTGCTTATTTACAATATGGGATAGATGGGCTGAGAGGGCTGAGCCCACCTTGAGCACACATGTCTGGAGAGCTTCAACACTGCTGCTCATGAAGCCGAGGCATTGGGCAGCAAACGTGTACATTGGGTGCTCAACAGGCAAGTAGTGACCTAACTTTGGTCCAGTGGAAGGTGTACCAGATGTGAGGTAGACAGAGAGCTACAGCTTTGGTCTCTGGTCCTAGGTCCTTTTTTTTTCTTTTCCCACTACAAATCAATTCAGGAAGACTCCCTACTTTATTTTTCTTTTTCTTTTTCTTTTTTTTTCCTTTTTTTTTTTTCCCCATTCTCTCACTTTCCCAAGGATTTGGTGAAACAGAGTCTGGATTAGGCTACATCAACCAATTAGGATGAAGCCTAATCCAGTTACAATTAATCATGTAAAAGAGGGAAGAAGACAAGGGGACAGGCTGACACAACTGACCCATGAGGAAAAAAATGTACTAAAAAATATTTTTAAAGAATAAAATTTTTAAAGAATAAAATATATCTTCAGTTAGTGTTAATTTTTCGTACACAGGCAGAATCCTTTCAAACTCTTCTTGGAGATTGAAAACAAATGGAAAGTTAAGAACATGAAGATGTGTTTCCCTGATGCATGAATAGCTCACAATAGCATTAATATAAATTAACCATATACTTCATAGTCTGAAAAGGTTCAATATTTAACTCCATGGGAGCTGCTAGAAACAAAGAAAACTGCACAGGAGGCTGTTGGAATACCTAGTAGGTAATAAGGGCTTCCTTTATTTTCTTAGGACCTCCAGGAGGCTAAATATGTACCTTAGATGAGGAATCTAAACATATTGATTACATAGACTGGAGGCAAAACTCATTTTTTTCAAGAATGGAGATGGTATGTAAAACCTACTGAAAATGAGAAGTAGAAGATAAATAAAGAAGTGTTATTTTATCAGTGAGGTATCTTTTTCAGCTATGGCAGTTACTGTACAAAAAAGTGATTTTTTTTCTCTTCTAGTTCTTCGTTGTGTGGATTTTTTTTTAATAGTTAGAAGATAATGGAGACCTACTCAAAAGCAAGGCAGCCTTTGGAGAGAGATTTACATGTTACTCTGCACAAATTATTTCATCCAACAGATTTCTAGATTGGTAAAACCCACTTACATGTTTCTGTCTTAAAACTTGTGTTTATTCAAACTCTGATATTCTGCTTGTGGAATGAAATCAGATGCTTCTCAATAGAAATCCATCATCTCACTCTTTTTTGCCTAATAGAATTTTACATAATTTTTTAGCTAAGGTCCAAGCAGCTGATGTGAGGACGTATCAGCCACACCTACACAGTCTGATGTGGACAGTCGTACTAATTTTGCCTGGTCTCTTGAGTGTTTTACAGGGGCTATCTACTTATTTAAGGCCATTTAGATAAAGTTATTATTGACCACTCCCAACCAGTAAGACTCAGTAGAGTGGGACTGGTTAATGCCTTCTAGATCAGAGCTCATACACCACCACATGGCATTCAACATCTGGTTCTGTACATGATACAGACTGCTAGAAATGCCTCAGCAAAAGGTCATTACTAACTGACAAAAATTCCTAATATCCTCATCAATAAATTCTACTGCAATTTATGGACAAAATTTTTAAACTGATGCTCTTTGACAGGTCATATTATCAGATGTAAATTTTTTTGTAGTTTCCATCCTCTACAAAGTGTCAGGAAGCATATTTCATCCAATAAATTCCAGGCCAAATTGATTTGCACTACAAGAAGATGTAAGCCAAGATCTATAAATGTCTAACATTAGATTTCTTAATTTTTTTTTATTCCCATGAGGCATTTGGAGTGTGAGCTGAGTGAAATCTTCTTGGCTTCATAAGCTCCTGTACTGGCAATGGTGGGTTGAATTTCATCCTGTTATTTTAATTTAAATCAAAGCCACAGATATAAATTAATCTTGATTTACAAACATTCATTCATTGATTCTCCCTTCTCAAATCCTGTCCTTGCTGGAGACATGACATTTGGTTTTCTTTCTATAAACTAAGAATACTGACTCCTACTGATGCTGAGCAGGTAAAGATGTTCAGTAAGAGCACTATAAATGCTACAAAACCTCCTGAGCACTAGAACAGGTCTGTATATATCTTGATTTTAGAAACACTTCTTCTTCTGGGCCTTTTTATATGCTTGAACATTTCTGTGGAACTTGGCATAAAAACTGTTTTGCATAAAGTTAGTCTCATGTGTATTTGCAGAATCAAGGCCACAGAGAATAACCCAAATCACTGCATCATTTTTAATTACACTTTACTGTATGAATAAGCCCTCACTAGTCATCATTAATTTTAGATGAAGTAAAACATTAGTTAAAGCAAAAATCTCAACTACCCTTGCTGCACTGGAGTTTTTTTTTCAAATAAGAAAATATTTGAACCATTAAAAAGCATGCTAAATATGATATGGATATTATAAATCCACAGTATCAGACTCAAAAATACTTACAGAAAATGAAAGCTCCCTTTCAACTCCAGTGGTGTTAAAGATGTATTAACAGTTTAGAAGACTCTTATTTGAAGCTGAGTATAAATTTCCTTCAAATGTAACCCAGGGTGTTTTATTTTCTGCTGGGGAAATACAAATAGGTGTTGCAGTTGAAGATTGTGTATGTGATCCTCTGTTAAAATAAAGTCATGGCCCAATCCTCAGATGGGAAGTTCTTTCTCTGTGTCCAGCCATCATCCCCAAACATATGTGCACGTAATACAGGCATGCCAAGTTACAGCACTGCCTCCCATACCCAAATCTGTTTCTAGTATGAGGGAGTGGCATTATCACATATGACCCATATACCTCTTCAAGCCATGCTGCTCCATATCTTACTGTATATATGCATTTTATATATATTCTCTGGACTGAACGCATCTCTTAACCTGCATTTCTCTATCAAACTCTTATTTTCACTGGGGGCAAAACCATCTCCAGCTGGAAATTCATTCTCCACTTGGGAAGCCCAAGGTAGTTAAAAGGAACCTCACAGTACCCTTTGCAATTCAGCTCATGTTGCTTCATATTTCCTCTCAACTTTCTGAGAATCTACCTTTTTTCAGACGATCAGACTAGTACCAGAATCCAAACCTTTGGCCAGATTCTTCAATACAAAGAGTTAAGAAGGATAGATTTGAAACCTATCAGGTTTAAGCCTTATAAAGTCACAGATTTTTATGGAATGGAAGGAGTTTCTGGATACTAATTAGTTCAACCTTCTGTTCAGAGCAAAGCTGTATTAAAAGATGGATCACCTTGCCCATGTAAGTTTTGAATGTCTCTAATGATCAAGATTCCCAATGGCAATTAGGGTCAAAGGATACTTAGAACTCAAGTTTTTAGGGATAAATATTTCATTAGGACAGCAGATATAGCTGGAATAAAGAGAAAAAGTTTCAAACTCTTCAGAACTATGTGAATAAATTGGCACTTTCAGTGAGTGCAGCACTGATAATTACATCACAGTCATCATTAGCAAGAGCATCAACTTTAATACCAACTCTTGCCTTGAGATGAAAATTAGTATTTCAAGGAACAAAGCAAGGTGGTGGATCATGCTCAGACCTTGAGAAGCTTAGCAGACTCTAGAAAGAGGGTCATGAAAGGCTTTGGAGACCACTATTTTTGATAGTTACCTGCTAGAGAGGACCTGAGTTTCAGTACTGAAGGACTGCTCTCTCTTATTCCCCAGCAGTTTCCTTCTGAGGACAGTAAATCTTCAGTACTCCTGCTGGGCACTTTCTTCTGTCAGTAAAGACTACTCCCTTAGCTGCCACCATATGGAAGGTTATAGTGCAAAGGCAAACTCTTTGTAAAACCAACTGAATGATGCTCTACTGCATTTGAGATTCCTGTACACATTCAAACAGGGTCTACATTCACTGCAGCAATTTGAATTGCCTTGATCATTGGCATTCAAGATTCCTTAATCTTGACTGCTTTAATGCACTGTTCTGCAGCATTACTGAAATATCATAATGAGTTATGCTAAGAACCTATGGAATTTAGACTGTACTAAGTAGTGCAGAGCCCTGCAGCAAGGGAGCAGACTGCTAGAAACCCACTGAAGTTTGTAGTCTCAAGACTGTCTTACTAACTTATTTCTTACTGAGAGTGATAAAATCTTAACTGCAATTGTAAACACCCCTCAGATGCTGAGATTTCTTAATTGGGGGGTTATTTTTCTGGAAAGGAAAACTGCTGATTTACATAAGGGGGATTTTGAAAAATCAATCATTCAAAATTAAACTTACTCCAAAGTACAAATATTAATATATGCCCAAGGCAGTTTAATCAATAATTAAACAATTAGAAGGTGTTCCTTAATAGAATGTGAATGCTGACAAGGTGGCTCAGTTAGGGAGTCAGACTGATACAAAGTGGGGACTCTCATTCTGGCATGAGTTGCTCTGCAGAGGCCGTGGGATGGCTGGTGTGTAACACTCTGACTACCCAAGGCTGCAGAGTGAGTTGCAGTGTGAGATTCCATGCTGAAACAAACATGACCAACCCAGAGTATTAGCATATTTAACATCTTTTGGTGAAGTAGGAAGGATAATAATGTGTCTTTTTCCCATACTTTAACTTTTTGGTTTATCTACCAGACTCTGAATGTACAGGAACCAGCTGGACCAGGGCTACAGACTGTGGACTCCTCAGGGCTTTTATTTCCATGTGTCTGGATAAGAGTTTAGTCTCAGACATGGCCTTTAAAAGGTGGCTTCAGCTAATGAAGTGGTACATGTCTGCGGACTTCCAAGCAGTCCTAGGATCTTTGTTCAGTCAATGGGCTTTTCAGATATCAATTATCTCATCCTAAAATAAACACCTATATTTGGTCAGATAGATTTCCTTCCACTGGACAGAAATTGGATTTTAGGATGACACAGACATAAATGTCTATGTCATAGATGCCTTAAGAGAAGTGAATCCACTCAAATGTTTATGTTCTTATACACCTATTAATGCAAATGATACCTGGTTTGGATCATAATTTAACACTCTGTATCAGGATTACAGGTCAGTGGTATTCTCCTAGTGTAGAATAATATAAGATTAAATTAAGGCTGAAAATATCTACTTGAGCTAAGATACTTAGGAAAGCATGAAAAGAAGACTGAAACTTCCAATAAAACTCAAGGTTAAAACTTCTATCTGTGAAATAAAAAATAATAATTAAAAAAAAAAGACAAACTGATACATGTATTTCAAAACATATTTTAGGCCATATTTTGGTTAGAAAAAAAACTACTGCTGTCCCAGTGGATGAAGCAATACTCGTCCAGTGAAGATTGAACAAAACACTTTATTTGCTTCACATTTAATAATTTTGATTCAAGCTATCAGTGCTAAAAATATTCACTAATACTACCTTCTGTCAGAAACATAAAGTTCTCCACAAGGAATTCCAATCAGAAGCCCCACATCCTGGGGTTCTGCTTAAGTTTTCACAAATCTTTCTTGTTTGATCAGGAGAAGCTTTAAAACATTTCCTCTTGGAAAACAATGAAAAAAATTCTGAAACCTGAATATTTATGTTAAAATAAAGCATCTTTCCCAGCTAGCTCCAGTTTAAATTTCTTGTATCTTTATTGTTATTATTATTATTTATGCATAACCCAACCACAAAGGCTGATGTCACTGAGAGCTGGCATTCTGTCATGCTAATCCTAGAATCAGAGAGATTTATTTAAGTCAAGATATTACTGAAAAACAGAGGATGTCTTCCAGATAATAACTTTTCTCAGATCCTGCACAGAGCTAGAAATTTCTAATCTATTTAAATGATACTGATCTGGTTTCAGGCACTTGTTACTGTAAACACTGCTTTGAACTTCTATTCCCTTTCCAGTTCCGTTCTCATGGCTTGGTATTTAAAGACTTTTCACCTGCCTTCTCTACCTGATAGCAGTCCCATGGGCAAACAATCCCAGTAGTAATGATCATGAGCCAGCACACTGTATACTTCCCTCAAGGTTTATTAGTTGAGAAGGGATTTCCCAAAGACTCCCCCCAATATAATTTTCTCTTGCAGTCAGGTTTGCACTCTTGATGGCTGTTTCTAAATCATAGAGAAGCCTGTTGGCCACACTGACCTCAGGAAAAGATACTGGTCATTGGACCATTCATTTCCCACCAAACACTGGCTCAGAGTGTGCACCACAGCTGCAATGATGATGATGATGATCAGTAAAGTAATTGTATATGTTATAATAACTGCAATTAATTTACTATCATCCTGTAATTCACTACACTAGTGAGTATACTCACAGAGAAAAAGAAAGAAAAAAAAAAAGGAAAAAAAAGGCAGATCATGCCCTAGCAGGTTTATAAGCTTAGGGTAAATCGGAAGATTGTAAATGGATATAGACAGGTAGCAAAAATTTTACCCAGTGGCTTCAATACATCAGCAGCCTAACTGTTCCCAGATTATTCTTGTTTTTATTAGGAAATTCAGTGAGCATACAAATCATAGAAAACCAAGGAGAAATATCAGCCTGCAGAGTTCATCTAGTCTATTCCCTGCCAAAGCTAGAAACCTCCATACTTATACCATTCTGACCCATACTCAGATATGTATGCTATGTTGCATGTACTACAGCTGAGCAACCTGTCACAAAGTTTTATTAACATTATTGACACTTTTTCCTGATGTTTAATCTGAACTTAACAGAATTCATCACAGAGATGAGGAACAGATTCTTCCATTATTCTAGCCAGCAACTTTTTGCAAATCAGAAAATCACAGAATCATAGAGTTCTAGAATGGTTTGGGTTGAAAGGGACCTTAAAGATCATCTAGTTCCAACCCCCTTGTCATGAGCATGGACACCTTCCACTAGACTAGGTTGCTCAAAGCCTCATTCAGCCTGATGTTGAACACTTCCAGGGATAGGGTATCCACAGCTTCTCGGAGCAACACGTTCCAGTGTCTGACCACCCTCACAGTAAAGAATTTTTTCCTAATATCTAATCTACACGAGCCCTCAGTCAGTTTAAAGCCATTCCTCCTTGTTCTGTCACTACACACCCTTGTAAGAAGTCTCTGTACACCTTCCTTATAGGCCCCTTTATATACTGGAAGGTGCCCTAAAGCTCCCCAGAGCCTTCTCTTCTCCAGGCTGAACAACCCCAACTCCTGCCTCCACAGGAGAGGTGCTCCAGCCCTCTGAGCATATTTGTGGTCTTCCTCTGAACAGGCCCCAACAGGTCCATGTCCTTCTTAATTTGAGGGCCCCAGAGCTGGATGCAATGTTCCAGGTGGGGTACATTTGCTACATGACCAGAGTTATACTGCATCAGTACAGTTAATGCATCATTTGTCATAGCCAAAAAGATGGGAAGTACTTTCATGCATTTGTTTTAATTTGGGAACTGCATACTTTCAGAAGCCATTTTTAGCAGGAAAGGTAAGATTACGAAAGCACATTAAGTAATCTTTCCAAACTGGATAAAATATGAGAGTTGTCTCTATCATATCACGTGATCAGGAAACTAAACTCCCTGTAGTTATCTTAAAATATACCTGTGCATCTTCATCAGTCTTACTGTGGAAGTATTATGTTATTTTTCAAGATTTCTGATCTTTGGTTTGTGTATCAGTTAGGTCTAGAATCTCATTCACTTTGTCTATAAGCAAATTATTATGACCAATGGCAAATTCTACACTAGAGACACTCAAAAAAATATTGTGGGTTCATTAGTGATGGCTGAGTCCATAGAAGGCACAAATGTTAGAGTGCTGGAGGACAAAAAAATTACATGCATTTTAAGAAAACTCAAGCACATCCAGCCATACCTACAAAAACATACTTCTTGCTTGGAACAGTGAGCACGTCAGGAATAACAGTGCTTAAAACAGAACCAGAATTTCAGGGAAATTAATAAAAAATATTCCATTAATTTATGTGAGCTTTTCATAAATCTTCAGCATGTTTTAGCTGCAAATCACTTGAGTTTTAACCAGCACCTTCTTCATGGACATAAAACTACAACTTCTTCCTTAAAGTAAAGAACCTTCCCCTTGATTCCCTGTTTGGGGGCAGTGAGGATGTTGGGTGCTGCAGCAGCCCAGCCTGTGTGGTTCGAGCTGTGCAGCTGCTGGCTCCACTAGTCTCCTGCTTCCATTTCACCATTGTTCAGCACATCTATTTGGAGCAGAATTAAAGTGTTTGCTCTCGAAGTGAACCCAGAGGAATGCAGCAGGATTGCTCTCTGAGCAGTGACTGTGTAGTGCCTGATGCTGTTTTTATCTATTTCCTCCCATAACTTCTATATTAAATTTATTTGATTTTAACTTCCCAAAGAGTTGGGGATGTGGCAGGGTGATCTGTGGGTGTTCATTTGTGATAGAGGGAGTTCTAGACAAATTCTTTTCCAGATGTAATTCCTTCATTTCAGAACACTGTTTTCCATCTATCGTTTGTTTCTCCTCAGCTTCTTTCACTAAGGTTTTTCCTTCCAGTCTCCCAATCAACCAGACTACCTCTAGTTCATGGCTAAAAACCAAAACATTGTATTTTTCCTTCTTATTATCTTTTCATTTTTTTTTCACTGTTCTGTCCTTTGAATTATGGGTTTAAAGAAAATGCTGTAATCTGAAAAAGTTATTTTAATTTTTTGGAGGATCCATCTTCTTGTTTACATACCTCATTGCAATTCCTGTCTGCCTTATGAGCTGCCTGTACTGGATATACAACAGCACACCACTGATTCCGTGGATCCTGCAGAAAAGTTTGTTTGCTTAGGCTACTTTGTTGCAGCTGAATTCATTTATCAAAGCCAAATGCTAACCCAGAGATTAACATTTGTTAAGAATTTCCTGGGCCTGACTGGTAAAATGATTAAGGCAAAGAAAAGATGTTTCATGATGCTACAGAAAATGCAAATCTTCATTTTAGCAGATCTAGGATCTAAAGCTGAAATGAAATAACATTTTAAATGGCCAAATTGAATGAACTGAAAAATGCACCATCCGGAAAACATTCCATCTGACTCCAATTGACATCTTAACTAAATAATTTTAGTAAACAAATAAGAAACAGAATTGAAAAGAAACAGATTGAAAGGGATTGAAAATATCTCTATGAAAGCCGAATCCCATAGTTTCGTGAGTTACAGCTGATATCAGAGAAAAGCCTTAATTACTAAGCAAATCTCTCATACTCATCAAATGACTGGAAGGTCTTTAATGCTGGCAAAATAACTCCTGATCTTCCCCAGTCAACTTGCACATTGCCAGAGAAGGGTGATGTTTTCCGTGTTTAGGCTATTCTGCAGTTATTTCACTGTCACTTTGATTTTTGTAATCCACTGATGAACAAACTGCTTTTCAAATATTATGATTTTAAAATCGTTTGTAGTTAAAGAAACAAAGACAACACTAACTTTGACATCCCAGTGAAGCTTTCTATGATTGCAATGAATTCTTAAGAAATCTCACTGACTGTCTTCATTTCCCAGTGCCAGCATCATGTCAATGTGCAAAGCAGGGACAGCTATGTCTCCTTATAGCAGGGTCTTCCACTGCATTTGGTGTGTTTGATCATGTAGTCTGTGTTCATGAAATAATCCTGATTCATTTCCCACTAGCTAAAGCAACTTTCTGCAACATTTTCCATCTTTGCAACATTTCAATACCTTATTTGAAAATCAGGTACTATTGACTGCAGGCTGGCAGGTAATCTGTTTACAGTTTTAACTGCCTCTCTCGTGAAACTGGCAACAACTTTTGCTGTTGCAGTTGAGATTCTTTACCATTTATAACATCTTTTATAAGTTTTCTTCAGAAATGAAAAGGGACCTTTCTCTCAGTTCCTAAACTGTTCATCTCTGCCCTGACATTCATGTAAAAGCTGATGCCTGATGAAAAGGGTGGAAAATTGTATTTGGCAGGGCATGATGGCTGGTGTTATGCATCTGGTTTTCCCCTGGGATAGTGTATACCGTTTAGGGCTTTTTCTTTCCTGAAATTAATGGATGTAGTTGAGTCACTTCATATAAATTTCTTTCTAGCTCACCTGTAAACATTTTAGACCAAAAGCCAACTCTGGGGTTTGTTATAAGATTGCAAAGGCCTGATCCATTGGTACTGAAATGGAAAAGTATTTCATCATTGCCAAGTGGAAGCCCCCTAAAAGCTTTTGTCAAACAGCACGTTTTTCCTCTGAGGAAAATTCTAGTCAGATCTTCTGGGAACAGTGACCAGCCCTGCATCTTCGTGGGAAAAGCAAGAGTCACTGGTGTGCATGTCCCACAGTGCAGGTGCATCCTACACCTGCAGCTGCACCTACACCATGGCTGCCACAGCTGGCATCATTCCACACTGGAACTGGCCCCTGCAGTGTGAGGCTCATTCCTGGTGGGAATTGCAGCAAAGCTTGCTTTGGAGTTAAGTTGTGCACTGGTCCAGAGGGAGAGTGAAGGAGCACAGGAGGAATAAAGAATAGTTTTTTAATAGAAGGGTTTGGCTGCTGCCTTCAACATCAAGCGTAATGCAATATGTTCTGCTCTCAACTGCTTTAGTAGTCCAATACATCAAACCTATCAACCTTTGCTTTTACTGGAGCTCTTTGCTGGAATTATTCTCTTTAATTTATTTTTAATGCTTGATCACTGAGAAGGATGAAAAGAACAAGTTCACAGTCGCTCACTACCTTCCTCAATGAAGCCTATGAAGGTTTTTCCCATTTTTATGCTTTAAAAATTACTTAATAAATCTTTATAGGCTGAGGAACAGTGAAAGCTCTAGCTCTCTTTTAGGCAGAAAAACCCCCCATATGTAAGGATAAATTATTGAGTTTAATACACCTCACTTCTCACCCTAAATAACCTTAGCACATGATTCAGAGAAATGCTGGAATAAAAATCAGTGGAGGCACATTATATTATTACATACAATTTGTCAGATATATTTAAACATCTTTATGCTTTCCACATGATTATGTAAAAAGTACTTTCAGGGGAAGAAACTTTATGCAAGGAATACAGGGAAGTGGTAATCAAGAAAACAGTGTCAAAACTATGGTTCTACTTTGAGTTGGTGGCGAACTGATTTAGTGCAAACACAAACTTCTTTCAATTTATCCTATGTATGACAAAGTGAATTTTTAAATAAGATATGAAGATGATAATGTACCAAGGAAATGGCAATATTTTGCAGCGACTTCTACAGATTAAAAGGTTGACTGCAATATGCGTTGCTAGAGGATCATAATTAAAAATTAAATACTTACAAAAAATTTACAGTAACTTATATTTGGATTAAGCAAACATCCCTCTATTTTAAGTGCAAAGACAAAATCGTGGTAAAACCATGTAATACCTGCTGAAATAGTCATGATTTCTGAGATTATTAATATATGTGGTCTCATTTTAATGGTTTTAACTAGTTTTAACTACTAAGTGGCTTTTTGAAAGGCTTTTTCAATAGATTTTGGTAAACAAGATAAAGTAGACAATGCCTCAGTTTTTCAGGCACTTTCAGCTTCAATGGCAATCAGAAAAAAGCTGCAGTTAATTTCTACACACTCCTTCACTGATGATACCATTCCTCCTTCTTCCTGAGAGAGCATGTGCGTTTACACAGTCACATCCAATTGCATTCAGCCTATGTTTTTGTTCTGAGATTTTTTTTCCTCTTTGGAAAGAAAATGGGGCTGGGAATTCAGTGCTGTTAAGCCCACTTTCTCCTCTGCTCATCACTTGCCAGACAAACTTCTACTGGTCAAAACCCCTGACTAAGAGGAAGTAAGGTGATTTTCAGATCCCTGGCTGAAAGTTTCTGTTTGAAAGCAAAAAGTATCGTGGCCAGGGGACTAAAGGCAAGTAAGCAAATCTTTTTAAGTAACATTTGAGGAGGCCAAAGGAGAAGTCTGGAAGTCACTTCTTACATTAAGGATCACTGCCTTTAGAAAATCCATAAAAAGACTTTGAGGCAGGGAATAGAACTCCAAATAGCACCTTATTCTCCAGATGACAGGCATAAAAGTATGGTCTGACATAAAAGTATTTTCCTAAGATGAGGAAAAAAGCCTCTGCCAGAGAATCAACCGCGTACCTCAAAACCTCAAAGCACAGCTAGAAATAAATTGACAGTACAATCATTGATTTTGATATAGAATCCATATTCTATCTACACCTTTACAGGTAAGCAGAGTTAAAAAAATATTTCTGATAGAAAATCAATACTACTGGGTTTTGCAGGAAAATATTTCCATAACTTTCTCCAAAGGAAATAATGGAAATAAAACACCTCTATACAACTAAAACAAATATGTTTGAACATTTCAAAGAAGAATCATAAATTCTGGACTTGAGGCTTGATTAATTTGCCTAAATTTTGGCAACATAGGCCTGAACATAGTGCTTGTGTAGTACCTGTAGTTTAAGCAAGATTTGCTCTGCTGTCTCCACTGTCATTAGACATCCAGGTTTAGGCAACTGAACAGAGCCCTTTCTCTTGACCTATTTGATGATTAAAACAACAATTGAAAAGTCTCAAAATATCTTGTAAAATCAGAGTTCAAAATTTTAACTCAGTGGTAGAAAATAAGTACTTTGCATTGGTACTGATTTTTTACTGTAGCCAGCTGAGATCCGCAATATTGAAAGATTGTAGATTAACCATAACAATATTCTTTAATTAAGATACTTGGACAGTAAGGACCATGCTAAATAAATATGTTTACAGCAGGAAAATCTCTCTTACTATCAAACATTCTATAAAGACATTGCATGAATACATCTGCATCTACTTGTCTAGGCTGCCATGTTTCTCTTCCTCCTGAAGAAGTAAACTGTTCAGATTACTTTAAAGAAATTTTTCTCCTTAGTTACTCCAAATTGAAAACATCTTTTCCAGTAAATGTAACAACCAAGGGATTTACTGCAAATTTCAGAGGACATAAAAGTGTCAATAATTAAACACTGCAAGAACAGGAATTTTGAATGAAAATAAGTCACAAAGCTTGCTGCTGTCTATCTTCAAAGTATTTTAAAATTAATTTCCAATAAACTTGGAGGAGTTGTTATTTTTATCCCTCATTCTTAAAATGAGTGCAGAAGATCCATAAAAAAGATGACTTTTTTTTTTTACCCAAAGAAACACCAGAGTTCCAGGAATAATTTATTTGTGCTTATTTACACCTATTTGATAACTCACAGATTCATGTGGGTGAGTGTAGGATTACTCTACAATATTGATTCAATTTATTCACATTAGAAATGCATTGCTTTCTTTGTTGGTCAATATGCATTCTCCTGAAACTTCAGATTTTATTATTTGATGAATTCTCCGAGCATCTTAGTGTTCTCAAATCCAGGAGTATTGCAAACTAATAAAACAAATGCTTGCCTCACCTTTTGTTATCAGGATCAAATATTGAAGATATTCGAATACCATTCCACTCTCTTCGAGGTATTGAAATCATAAAGTATAGCCTGCTGACATTTTCACTGGTTTGTTCATTTAGTGTCTTCATTGTGACTTTTGAAATAAGACAGATTTGGACATGTTCAACTAAAATTCACTGTCAGCTTCTTGAATCATGCAGAGTAATACACTTCACTGGCTTATCATGACTATTCTAAAATATGTCTTCTTATTCCTTTTAATTCTGGAAATAGATCTTTCCGTACTAGTCACCAGTGAGAAGCACTACTTCAAGACAGTATGCCAAGAATAATGGAATAAACCTGCAATAAAAAGATATGTTAGAAATAAAAGGAGATATGGCAACAAAAATGGCAAATTGACTCTTGCCTGTAACAGTAAATGTAAAACATGGGTAAGTGTTCTTCATTTCAATAGCAATCAATTCATAAATACACAGACATGGATCATTAGCATTTGCAAACAAACATCGCCTCTTTTCCAAGAGCTGAGAACCTCAAGTGCAGTGAATGATGCTTTTCATATTCCAAATCAATATATTTTTATATTTGTTTTGTATTTTATTTCAAAATAAATTAGGATTTCAATATAATTAATATTGTTCTTTAAAATATTTTACATAAAGGTGCAGGCTCAGTCACACAATCTGATATTTCCGTCTGCTCCTGTAATTGTTCTGTTAAGTCTCAAAGTTAAAAGAGAAGATAACAATCCAATATATATTTTATCAGCAATGAATTGGTCACAAGACTTTTTTAATCATACAGTCTAGAGGAAATCACAGCAGAGACCACTTCATTTTCATATACATATGGACTATTAAATGTTCTTGGCAGTTACTGAATGTTATTGGAAAGCCTGAATTAAAAATATCTTCTGCTGTAACCTGCAAGCATTAGGAGATGGTCTGCAACATTAGACAAGTTTGTGCACACCCCCTCATTCTGTTTCCTTCTAGGAATTACGAAATGAACTACAGCCAGGTGACTTTTCCACTGTTCTGTCTCTTCAGTGTTCTCCTTGGGTCTTTTAAAATATGTGTGTCTCATATTCAAGCAAAATTCAGTTGTATTTCCTGAGCTTCATGTTTCCATGTGATTAGGTATCTCTGGAGGCTTTTTTCTTATTTAGTCAGTAGTAAATTGGGTGGTATTTAGGTTTTCCAAATTCAGTCTACACTACTTATCTCTAGCATTACACTAAGAAGTAATGTTGGCCGCTTTGTTATTCAGTCAAGATTTCTGCCTGGGGAGTAAAAGCTTCCACCTTCACCCTCCAAACAAGAAAGAGGCATAGTCTGGGTCCACCAGCGTGCAGCAGTATCCTGGGGGCTCTGCTGCTGCTTAGGGATCAGGAAACTGCCCAAACATACTCTCCAACTCATCTGAGATCAAGCAGGGTGCCAGGGTGCTGCTATGCCCCTTGTCTTGGAAGGGACATGTGGTGTGTCTGTACACACCTCGGGGAGCAGGAACTGGGTGGTAGCAGAGGCACATCAGACAGGACACCAGAATGTCCAGGGTGTTATCAGCAGAAACCCACCATGGGCATCATTATTGACCAGTTTGTCACTATGTGGAGCGCTCAAAGGGTTTCTCTCTCCTGTCACTTGCTGCAGTATAAACCAGGATGAATCCTGTGGCACGTAGTCAATTTAGGCTGAAATTAACCCGGAACAACTGCCTATATCCAGCCTCTTTATGTATATTGAGAGATAGGGCTTTGTTGTTGTAATTACATTTTTTTAAAGATGTGAGTTGCATAAATCTCATAAGCATTTCCTCTGCCTATAATGGCTGTAATCTGCAGTTCAAGAAGATTCCTAATTAATATTAATTCCCACCCTGCGCACAGAGTGTTTTGGCAAGTAATTAGGTCTGAAGGGATGGCCAAACACACTGATCTTCAAATTTCGAACAATTTAATTACAGGCTTGTTTTCTGCATGGAGCTGCATAAGCTATGAGTTTAGTAGAAAGCATCAGTGTGGTCCTGTTTCTGAGGCTGCCTCTGGAGCAGAGAGGGCTCTGCAGAGGGAGGGAGCACAGGCGTTCTCCCCCAAACCACTGTATTTCAGTGAAATCCAAACTATCAGCCTAAGTGAGTGACTACCTGGAGGCTGCTCTGTCAGAAGAATATCTTAAATTTTAAAGGAGTTCATCAACAAAGAAGCTGCCTTTGTCACAGATTTGCAGAGTAATTTTGCATGACTCTGCACATGAGAAATTACCCTCTTTGCTCTTTAGAAATTCTACCCTTCCTTAGACATTTTTAGTGATTTTTTTCTCAGTATTTTTTATTTATTAAGCTAGGCTGGCTAATGCTGAAGCCACCTTTAAGCACAAGTTACTGTTCTAGATAAGGAGGAAACCTGCCCTGTTCCAACCTGTCACTCATGAGAAGTTTCTTTGATGCCAGGTAATGGGACCTTCACTGGTAGAGAGAGATCTGAACCCTTCACCCACTCTCTTTAACAAGTTCTAAAGAAATTATGAACATTAATATCAGTAAAATAGCTGTTACATGTCTCACACCAATTTTCAGAGACACAAGAGACTCCAAATTGGCTCTGCCCAGTCAAAAGCACCAAAACAAAGTGATCAATGTACCAGAATAGGATTGCTAACTTGTCAATGACTTAAGTGATACAGAGTGATAATACAGGCAAATGGCTAAATGTAATAATAAGTAACAAATGCATCATAAATTATTAAATGTGTTTGCACAGGTGCTTGCAAACTCTTTACTTATAACCTAACTATAATTATGGTGGATATGAGCCAAGATTTGCACCTGCTGGAATTGTTTAATATAAACAAAATGAACTAGAACATCTTACTGGGGTGGTCATAATTAAAGATCAAGAGAGGGAAAAAAAATAGAGTAATATTCCTATAATGCATTGGTATTTCCTCACAGGATACTCCCTGCACTGTCAAGCACACTTGCATACTTTGATAGCAAAGTTAGAGTTACCTGACTCTTATATAGCTAGGACAAGTAGAATACAAAAGGCACTGTTAAATACTGTGCTAAACTGGCTTCCCTTTCCAATAGCTGCAGTAACTTAAATGAGTAAGGACTCAAAACAGATACCAGAGGTTTCTGATTGATTATGGTCTTCCTACTGCTAAAAAATTATTTCAACGAGTTATACCTTTTTGATTTCCTGAACTTTCTGTGAACTTGAAATCAACATTTCCTTTGCATAAGAGAAAAATAGCACCCTACAGTGCTTGCTGCTAATCCTGCTGTGCATCTTTTGTGACTTAAACTGTTCTTATTTGGAAAAGCCTATGTTCACTACATTCAGTAGATAATTTGTTCCTAAAGGTACATTGCAATTTTTGACATAATATTCCTGATGATTGTGATTCGCCTAGATACAAATGTAAAGCATAAACTGCTGGACACTGAGGATGTTGAAAAAAATGATAAGATCAGAAAAAGTGCAGCACGAGTTCATGCTTCTCAGATACTTTGTGAAGAGGGGACGAAAGTAGCAGTTTCATCCCTCCTTCTTTCCCTCTCTCTCCCCCTTGTTTCCTCTCTCCATTTCTTCCTTGCTTTGCCTTTCTTACTGGCAAACATGAGTAAGGATGAGTTACAGCAAATAAGAATTAATTTTCTGACACCTTTTCTGCTTTGTAAGATGCTTCTAATAAGCCATTTTCTCTTACAAACTTTGCTGACACTTATTTATTGATATTTACTGATTTGCCATTTCTAAATGTAAGGCCTCATTCATCAAAACACAGGGAGAGGCATAATTTTAATTAAACAGTTGAGTTTAAATCCAAAGCAGACAGCAAAATGTCAAATGCATCTCTCTGTGTTGCATTCTCCAGTGGATTACATGAAATGCACCGAGAGATAATGCTAAAACAGGGGGGTAATGCCTGAGAGAAGTCACTGCTTCCAACTCATTCCCAATTTTGGGCTCCTTTATGGACTGTACAACTTATTATACAGCTTGGAAATAGTCTCAAGTCGTCAAAGAAGCTAAATATTACAACACAGACAGAGAATCAGTGTTCTTGGCAATATTTTAAGTGCATGTGTGAAAATTAGTACCTTTGAATATCAAGATGGAACAAATGGAAACTATAAGGAAAAAAGTAATATCCTTTAAAAGGCTTTTAGTAGTACTTACTAGCAAGGTCCAGAGTGACATCAGTGATATATTGACTTGACAGACACAGACACACTGTATATACAATCAATGCTCACTGGACAATAGCAAAAAGTCTTCTTGATTGAGTTGTCCTTTTTTGGACAGGATGCTCTTCCCTCAAAATTAAATAAGTGAAGTAATGCTGGATCTCCTCTGATAGCATTACTAAAATTAATGTACCTCTTTTCTGTATATGATGAAATTCACATACACTGGGGGCATATGAACATCAGTTATACATAACCAACATGAAAATGAAAAAATATCAGAAAAATATTAATAGCTCTAAAATGAAGGATGAATACATAAAGAAAGGTTTTCAATTGTAACATTCAAATAAGCTTTCTGATATGGCAGAAACTGTATTTGACATTATACAAAAAGACTGGGAAGCCATTTGTAAATTTTATATTAATACTGAAGGGATTGTTCTTTATTAAAAGCAGGATAGAAGAGTGGATTAGCAATTCCACATGGGATGCTATTAAAGAAAAAAAAAGACAGGACAAGTTAAATCTATTCAATACATTAAGGGCAGAAAAGTAAATAAAGAAAAAAAGAAATATATGAATGAAGATAAAGCAGTAAAAGATCAGCCAAAAAAAGATAAAAGAGGCTCTGTTGATAGGCACTGAGAGCAGAAGCAGCAGCACTAAAGGAAGACATTAGAACATATTATCAAACTGTTTAAAGTCTTACGGAAGATTTGAGCCATAACAAGTAAAGTGCAATAAGGAGTAATGACTGGAAAAAAAGAACTCCACCTTATTATAGAGGAACATCTAAGAAAGGCAGAACACTTCTGAAGCACTGCAAGAAAAAAACACCTTATTTTTCCAAAGAAAGACAGCAGAACTTGATGCCTGTCTTGAAGTAATCAAATATTCATGACCTTAAAGTAGCCGCTGAAAGACAAAGAATGTTAAATTAACACACACAGTTCAAGTCACTATAGCACAGATATGAGCAAATGAAATGGACA
Organism: Pseudopipra pipra; assembly: GCF_036250125.1. Classification (NCBI taxonomy): domain Eukaryota; kingdom Metazoa; phylum Chordata; class Aves; order Passeriformes; family Pipridae; genus Pseudopipra; species Pseudopipra pipra. Next base: position 65,959,944 of record NC_087552.1, on the reverse strand, counting down.
ATAGGATATTTGGAGATGTCCCTATGGTTTAATGGGAAGCAGAAATAATACAATTTGCTCTTGTTTCCATGGAAAGCCTTCAGTGCAGTCAACTTATTGTTTTGAAGTTGCCATTCATACCAGATACAGGAAACACGGCAACATTTGCTCTAATTGATCTTGTGCAGACAAGACCTTCCTACTGCAAAGCATCATAGAACAAAGTACAAGATGGTAGATGTGTCTTCTATACTGCATGGGGATTGATTTAATGATGGATTATCGTGCCAAGTAGCACCACCCTTTGAAATCTCTTGGATAGTGCTTCAAAATACTAAGCAGAAGTACACCATGAAGTAGATGCAGCTGGGAGGGGATGAACCTTGGTGACAAATACTGCATCTTCTTCACCCCCACCTTCACTAAAGTCCATTGTAGTGGATTCTGTTACTTTATCTTTACTGGGGAAATGGTTATTTCAATACAAATGCAGACAGCAGAGATGTAAGGGTTTGCTGCCAAAATCTGTCTCCTAACTAAATCAGTTGAAAATATATCATGAAAGGGCTGTCTTACACTTATGCCAAACAGGCCCTACAATTAATAAATTAGAGATAGGCAATGCCACAGATGATACATTATCTACACAGAATTTTCTCTATTTAGAAACTGAAGATTTATGAACTTGCATAACCGCATTTAAAATGCAAAATAAATGCATGCTTGATATAAGTTAAGACCAATAAACTCAGTATTTCCCACAAAAATTACTGTGCAGAATTGCATGGTTAAAAAATCACTGAAATCAAGGGCAAGAGCTCTCAAATACCGTGCAGAGTCCTAGAAAAATAATGCACTCATCCTGTGCAAATGGCACAGCTAGAAGTACAGGTGTCTGTGAAGGCTATTTAAAGTATTGACTTAATGAATTAGAAATGAAGAAGCCTTAAAATAAGTGCAGATAATGGAAACAGTACAAATTGGATGGAGGAAGAGAGGGGCCATAGATCTATTTTTCATGATTCTCTAGTAACAGGGAGAATCAAACAAAAACATCTGCAGTAGCCCCAGGTTTGGCTCCAAAGGGCTGAATCCATGACACAGTTATGGTTGATGGGATCCTCTTACAGAAATGAACCAGATAGGATGTGGCTGACGCACATTATTTGATTTCCACTTTATGACCTTACCAACATGTTTAGTGGGCAGCGTGAAAAAGGGTTACAAATATAGGAGAAGAGAAAAATTGCATGAGGAAGCTGAACCAAGAACTTTCTTCACTTAATTTTAGCTCAAGCAAAATAGTTCCTTAAATGTGCCAATTAAGTGTTAGTTCCACATCAAGCAAAAAAATAACAAATAAACTGATTTTTCTATGGTCTTGATCCCTTAATTGTCAGTGAAATATTCTTTCATACAGAAGAATGAGTTTCAAACAGACTCATTTCAATTAAAATTTTCTCCCTCTCTGAACATTGTACTACAAAAATAAAATCTTAAAAAGACAGACATGTCCAAAGACTGCTTTAAAAAAAGTGAAAAAAGTCGATTCCAAAAACTAGTTAGATTCCCATATTTCTCATTAAATATTTCTATTATTCACAAATAAATAAAAATTTCTGTAGTATTATTTTCCAAAAATTTGATTCTTATTTTATGGAAGGCTTTAAATAAATTCATTTAAAATTACTTTGTGATTAATTTTTGGGGGAGGGCAGTTAAAAAAGAAAGAACGTTACTGGTCCAAATTACATTTTCAAAGAAAACGTCAGCTCATGCCTAAATGCACAAAAGAGTTCAATTTGAACATGTAAAAGGAAAAATTATCAGATGTCACAAGCATCATATGGAAGCAGGTTGAATCTTAGCTCTTTTGAAAATGTGGCTCCATCTGTGGATACTAGAATTTTACTCTGAGGAATTTACAGGTTAATGTACATTTAACACTAAAGAAATTCACAGTCTTTCCCTTGATAACAATATTCAAGGTGTGAAGGCCCTGAACCCCACTGCAAAGTAACTTTTGGTTTCCTTATATTTAGTTCCTTTCTTTTAAAATCCAGGACAGGCTACTTATTCTTTAACTCTTAACCCATTTTTCTATTGCATTGTTTGTACTGTAGGTCATCTCTTTAACTACTCACAGAGATTTCAGCTAACCCATTCTATTTGATCCTGGCATCCTGAGCAGATTCATAATGCAAATTGTGTCTCAGAAAGTATACAGATGTACAGAACGTTTTGTCAGCAGTTTCTTGTAAAATTGATAAGACTGTATAATTTTGTCTATTGATGTAAAGCTTAGTTTGAGAGATTAAAGAGCACTTCCAGATGTTTAGTAAATCAGGATGTCCTATAAACATTTTTGTTTATCTGAGACACATTTTCAAAGTCAGAAGGGGGAAGTAAGGAACCCAGCTCCCACTGAAAATCAAATATCACCCCCTTTATTACGAAAGCTGACATATTTCCTTTACAAATTATAACGTTCTTCTGTGGAGGGAGGGATTATTGAAAAAAAATGCATGGAAGAGCATTTAATAACACAGTTACAATCGTGATTTCTTAAAGATATAAAGTATAACAAGACAAGTTTGTAGGAGGAGGTAGTATTTTCCACTAGCTCATCTGATACACTGGGAGGAAAAAAATTAACAAGCTTTCAGGCACACAAGAGTTTCTTCTTATCTTGAACAGAAGAGGCAAAACAAATTTGGAAGTGCAAACCACCTGTGACAACTTTTTGTCCTAAATCTATGTATGTGCAAGCACATTGTGCCCTTGTGATAGCACTATTAAGATCAAATATACAACCTAAGAGAAGACTATAGGTTTGGGTCTCAGCAAGAATCTTTCCACCAACTGTGCTGCCTGGGTTGATGTCACCTTGGTCCCTGTGTTTGGACTTGACTTCTTAAGGCCACCACTCGCCAGTTCTTAAGTCTCCCAGTGACAGATTTATGATTTCCCAAGACTTAAACTCAGAGATGGGTCTCCTCTGCCAATGAGCTCTGGTAGCTCAAACTGAAGTAAGGGTCAGTCCAACTTGAGAATCCAAGTAAAAGTCAATAAGAATTAGAGACAACAAGCAACAAGAAATAGTTCTGCTCCTGTGGGATCTTCTGAGCCTGCTGTGATAGGAGGTTTGCAGTTGGATGCTGGATGAGGGAACCAGAGCAGCAGCGACAGTGTACAGGCAGACGGGTATAGCACAATATCTACTGGATTACTTCAGGAAGACTGGGCTTGGGTCAGTTTAAGCCAAGTCTAGTTTATTGCCTAGAACTGCCTCATCCAGCATCTAAACCGTGTATTCTTTTCATGACAGCCTGTTAGCACCTACCAAGGATAAGCTCAAATGAAGGCAAAGCTGACAACTGTAGCGAGGCCAGATTTGAGAATGAACGTAACATAAATGCAGGGTTTTGGAAGGGAAAAAAAATCAGGTGCCTACATAACTTGCCAAGTTTCTATAAAGAAGACCTTAACTTCATTTCAAAAGTACAACTACATCTCATTTATCCGCTGTTGCTCACCTTGCTCCTACGTTTGTCTCTCAGTAGACTGAGCAGATATTCACGAGGCTGGATCTCTTGTATCTATGCCCGTGTTTCATTCACCTCTATACACATGAGCCAGGGTGACATATGGCTCTTTAGGCAAACTGGATATCAGTTACACACACAAAACCCAAATGTTATTTCCCTGGCTTCAGTGGAGTTACACACCAAATTATTTCAGCATCACAGTACAGCTTTACTGCTAAAGAAATCACATCAACGCAGGCATACTTTGCTCCCAATTTATTCTTTTTTCTATATCTAGTTGGCATTTTCTCATTAGAAATGCCAATCAATTGCTCATACATTTACTTGCATTATTTCTTTTGTTATGAAACTTTTGTGTTGACTTATTCTGAGCAAAGATAAGCCTTGAAAAACTTCAACTCTTCTTATTTGAAGCCCCAAATCATGAGCTGAAAGTTTATTTAGAGTTCCAGTTCATACAGCTCCAAGACATACATGGTTATGACTTCATAATTGCATAACTGTAGTAATGGCACTGAATATCGTGAAGCTTTATAAACCTCTTTTTTGACAGTTAGTTCCTGAATCCTAAATGTTCATGTAATTTTGTAGTTTGTGTTTACTAAATTTTAAAGCCAGATGGGACCTGTTAGATCATACATTCTACCTTTCTGCCTAATGCCAGTCACATCAAAGTGTAGAGTTCAAATTCCTGCACCTTGCCCTCTCAGATCCTAGATACCATCATGAAACTTCCAAATATGAAGAACTCACCACAAATATTAGGAAGCTGCTTCAGTGGCTATTCAGGTTTCATGTTAAAAACATGCCACTTACTTCCAGTTTGAACTTTAAAAACCTCAGCCTCCATTCAATTTATCTTCCTAGAGCTTTACAAGCTTTTTAAAAAGAGCCCTTTTTATTAGGTTGCTTGTCTATTTCGGAGGACTTGAGGGGGCATCTGATTTCTATTTCATTTTGTTCTATCTGTTACACTTTGTTTAGGCGGATTACTGTTTCTGCATTTCAGTCTTTAATAAGAGTTTGTTACCTGACAGAGTTTAGTTTCAGCACTATGCCCTTTCTCTTTTAGATGCAGTAACAACGTTTGTTAATTAGTTTTCAAAACAAAACAACAAAACAACAACAACAAAAAAGCCTTCAGAGTAAATAGCTTAAAAATTAGATTAATAGGATCATAATCTCCAGAGGAATTTTCTTTCCTGTCAGAGCTAAGCATATTCACTTCCAATACTTCATAATCCAGCTCATGAAGCTACACAGAGAACAGAGGAGCCAGTGCAGGTTGCACCACAAAGGTAACTAGAATCAGAGTATGCTTTATCACTCCCCAAAGACCCAGGCTATTCTGTTCCAACTTGCGGATCATTACACATATTTTATTAATTATTTATTTAATTATTTTAAAGTTTTTCCAGCGAAAGAGAAGTTCTCTTGGGTGTATGTGCCTTCACCACTCACACGTTTGCAGTACAAGGAATATGACCCTGGCGGTGGTAAGCAGAAGGTGTGCACCAGAGTGCAACTCTCAAGACCTCGGGACACTGTTTTTGGATCCCGGTGGGGCACAGGAGGGAGGCTCAGGCAGGGAACGCCCGCAGAGAAAACATCAGGTAGAAGTACGCATCTAACCACCATTAGCAGGCAGCAGGATGAGGATGACGGGGTTCAGGCAGCTCCAAAAGCAGGTGCACCGAACCCGTCCCCGCACACCTCCGAGGGATCCCAAACCAGCCGCGGCTCCCCCGCGGCACCTCGGGCGGTGACGGGGCGGCCAAGGGCGCCCCCCAGCGCGCGTGGCCGGCGCCGCAGGCGGTGACCGCCCCGCCGGGGCGCTCCGGGGCGCTCCGGGGCGAACCCGCCGCTCACGGCACCGGCACCGGCACCTCGCACCGCCGGGGCGGCTGCCGCGCCCCCGCCGAGCCGCGCCCGGCAGAAACACCTGTCCGGCTGCCGGGCGGCCACCGCGCCCGCCGCTCCTCCCGGCGGCCGCCGCGGGGAGCAGAGCGCAGCCCGCCCGCGGGGCTCGGCGCTCCGGGTGCGGGACGGGCGGCGGCGGCAGCGGCGGCTCCCGGGGCGCTCCCCCGCCCGCCCGGGATGTTCCGCCGGGGCGGGCGCGGCGGCCGCACCTGAGGGCACTGAGCATGCGCGCGGCGCCGGGCACGCCGCGATTGGGAGCGCGGAGCCAGAGTGGGACGGAGCCGCTGGGAGCCGCTCCATGGGAGTTGATGCCGCCGCTGCCGCCGCCTCGGACCCCGCGCCCTGCGAGGATCCAGCTCCCGCCGGGGACTCCCGCCGGCCGCGCGGTGTCCTCAGCGGAGCCGCGGGCTGCCCGGAGCCGGGCATGACCGGGCGGGCGGCGGGGGCCAGCCGTGCCCCGCTGCCCCCTCGGCGGGGGCCGGGCGGAGGCGGTGCCGCCGCGCTCCTTCCCGCGCCGGGCGGGCGGCGCCCGGCCGTGCCCTGAGCGGCGGCGGCGGGGGACGCGGGCGGCTCGGCGGCGGCGGAGCGGCCGCGGGACCGGCGGGGCGCGATGAGGGCGGCGGGGCGGCGGCGGCGGGGCGGCGGGGCGGGGCGGGGGCTCCGCCGGGCTCTCTAGGACGCCGGCGCCCCTCACACCCACCATGGATCTGCTGCTGCTGGTGAACACGAGCCTGGGCTCCCCCAACGAGTCCCTGGCGCTGCCCCCCGCCTCGCCGTCCTCTTCGGCCCTCCTTCGGCCGCCCTCCCCCTACTCGCCGGCGGCCGTGGCCAGCCTGGCGGCGGTGGTGGGCTTTCTCATCGTCTTCACCATCGTGGGCAATGTGCTGGTGGTGATAGCTGTGCTCACCAGCCGGGCTCTGAGAGCCCCCCAGAACCTCTTCCTGGTGTCCCTGGCCAGCGCTGACATCCTGGTGGCTACCTTGGTCATGCCTTTCTCCCTAGCCAACGAGCTGATGAATTACTGGTACTTCGGCAAGGCTTGGTGTAACATTTACCTGGCGCTGGATGTGCTCTTCTGTACCTCGTCCATCGTCCACCTGTGTGCCATCAGCCTCGACAGGTACTGGTCGGTCACACAGGCTGTGGAATACAACCTCAAACGGACACCCCGGCGGATCAAGGCCATCATCCTCACGGTCTGGCTCATTTCAGCCATCATCTCCTTCCCGCCATTGATCTCCGTGTACCGGGACCCTGAAGGAGATGTCTTTCCCCAGTGCAAGCTCAATGATGAGACATGGTACATCCTTTCTTCTTGCATAGGCTCTTTCTTTGCCCCCTGCCTCATCATGGTGTTGGTCTATATCCGCATCTACCGCGTGGCCAAGCTAAGGACCAGGACCCTCTCTGAGAAGCGTACGATGCCAGAGGGGTCCTCCCAGACTGAGAATGGCTTGAGCCGCGCTGCTGGCGGCTGCACGTCCATGAGGATGCAGTTGGGAGAGAATGGACATTATTCGGTTCACCACTGGCGCAAAGCCTCTGAGCTGGAGGACATTGAGCTGGAGGAGAGCAGCACCTCAGAAAGCAGGCGGAGGCGGAGCCGGGAGGAGCATCCCCGCAAGAGCAGCAAGAGCCAGTCCTTCTCCTACTCATACTCCTCCAAGCACTCCAGTAGCCGCCTGTCCCGCGCCAGCAATCGCTCCATGCAGTTCTTCTCATATCGCCGTCGCCGGAAGCGTAGCAGCATCTGCCGTAAGAAAGTTGCCCAGGCCCGGGAGAAACGCTTCACTTTTGTGCTGGCTGTGGTCATGGGGGTCTTTGTAGTTTGCTGGTTCCCTTTCTTCTTCAGCTACAGCCTCTATGGTATTTGCCGGGAGGCATGCGAGGTCCCTGAAACTCTGTTCAAGTTCTTCTTCTGGATTGGGTATTGCAATAGCTCCCTCAACCCAGTCATCTACACCATCTTCAATCAGGACTTCCGCAGGTCCTTTAAACACATTCTTTTTAAGAAGAAGAAGAAGAACTTCCGGCACTGAGCTGGAGGGATGGATTTGCCTCGAGAAGGAATAGAGTTAAAAGAGAAGGAGAAGGCTCTATGCTGGAGAAGAAGGGAGGGAAGAGAACATGGGGTTTGGGCTTAGGGAAGAGGGCTGGCCCCCTTGGTGGAGCAGGGTGGTGCTGTGGGTTACAGGGATGGTGTTGGGGAGGCTGAGGGCATTCACTGTGGTACGGATGGACAACATGGTGCTGGAGGAGCAGTGCTGGAGTTTGGATGGGTAAATGGGAAGGAGAGTGATTGTCTTTGAGCCCTGATGGAGGGTGTGGGGAGCCTGCAGAGGAGAATAGGCTAAGACACTGAGTCTGGGAGGCAGTGAGCTTTTATGGGCTCTGGAGTTTTGTGGAAAAACAAAAACAGACTTCAAGAGGAAAGGGTTAAGTGGCAGTGATGGTGGAGATTTCAGTATTTATAAATAGAGCAGTTGGGGCCTATGGTGGATTTGTCCCAGTAAGAAATTGGCTTTTACTGCTTGTGTGGGGAAGGAAAGTGCAAAGTACCAGGCACTGACAGTGTTTTGAGTTATGAAAGGATTTAAATGTTTGCCAAAAAACCCTAAAGAACAATCCAAACTCTTTTCTAAATAAACCTTTGTACTGTTAAAACCTTCTGAATCATGATTTTGCACAAGGGATGAAGTCAAACAGAAAGCATGGGGTTTTCTTTTCCTTTGGAGAGGTCTTGCCTATAGAGCTGGCTGGGAAACATTTTTCCTCTCTTCTCGTAGTTTTTGATTAGTCAGTGGGACAAACCTAGGAGTCTTGCATTTTTTCATGAAATATGAAAAAGAGCACATACACCACACGACCTCATTTGCCCCTAATGGATCACCAGGCAGTAAATTCCTGCTCCATCCCTCTCAGGTCAGTGTCCTAGGGACCTTGTTGTCCTGGAGCAGATCGTGGAAAAAAAAAGGGATTTTGGTGACTTTGCCTAACATTTTCTGAGATAAAAGGAAAAAAACAAGTTTTCACTTGCATGTGCCCAGGGGAACTTCCCCCCTGTCCTCTCCCTCTTTTTCAGTGCCCCTCAAAAGGCTAATCTCAGGGCTGGATTTGTGCTGCTCTCATTCTCAGACAGGCAGTTGAAGGCAGTCTGCTATGCAGATTTTCAGAGGAAGAGCAATCACCACACCACTAAGGTCTTTAAATCCTTCGTATTTACAGTCTTAGGACAACTAAATCCTTTATATTTATTTTTTAATAAGAAGCATACATTGCAGATTGTCAGTGTCGTATGTGAGCAAATCTCAAAAGAAGGTGCAGCTGTTCCAAACCTTTAGTATTAGTGTTGCTTGCTTTCTCTTCTCTTGTTTGCATTTCTAGTTTATGATTTCAGAGGATTTTGTTGGGAGGAGGGAGGAAGAGGGGAGTATAGTTTGAATAGTTATTAAAGAAAACCATATTTCCCATGGGTTTATAAAATGTCATAAACTGCAATGAAGAGAATGAGAGGCAGGGACTGGTGTCTGTACATTCATCACTGGATGCATATCAAGTGTAAGACTCAGCTGAGCATTTACATCCCTTCTCCAGCTGTGCTGCTGCAAGGTGTGTGTTCTGTTTATGGGATAAATACTGCTCCATTCTATGTGTATCACTCCTTCCATTGGCAGCAGGATTTGGCATCTGCTTCAAATGAACCTTTCCATAGCAAACAGCTCTTTGAAAGAATGAAATCTAATCACATACAACAGGCTTCTTAAAACAGCTAAACTGAATCTATACCTGAGAATCTTTAGATATCCCTTTCCTTACTCCCTCCGTTCTCTCTGTCTGTAGCCTCTCTTCTCTTGAAATCTCTGTGTCATAAGAAGAAATGATAGAGCAGTCACTTTGTTTCATCAGTTTTTCATAATAAGCATTTGGTTCACTTAACCCTGGAAAAGGAGATTGTCCGTGGCTGAAGTTCTGGTGTTCATTCAACAGACTCATGTTCAAGTGAGAGTTCTGCTGAAGTAGGTATTAGATGATTGCACCAAAAGCATTAGAAGTTTGCTTGATTTCACTAAAGAAACAGCTGAGACATTTTCAAAGTCCTAAGTGCATAACTGCCTGGATACTTTCTTGAAATAATGCTCAGAGTGTGAAAAGATTTGAGCATAGTTTAAATAACAAATGGTTTGGTACAAATATGTACCTGAGGCAGAGAAATGAGAGGAAAAAATAACAACAGAGAGGAGGAAATTACAAGCCATTTTCTTTTTTGCAAAATGGAGAATTCTTTTTAAAGTTACATCAAGAAGCGCTGAAACAAGCTCCTATTATTTGTAGGTAACGATGTAGCTAAAAAGTTCAGGTTTGTTTAATCTGAAGAAACTATAAAATCACCAAAGCAACATATGGTACCTGGCTACTACCTCTGAACTCCTGGATGGCTTCATTAGAGATGCCCGTTTCTGCCAAGATGAAGGTCTGCTTTTGTCACTTACTGCTGGTTTAGAGGGTTTTCCCAGTCTGCAGACTCACAGTGGTTTCACTGTTGCACTGCTTTTGAAATGAGATTGTGGCCTGTAAAGAGAGTCCTTCCTTTTTTTTTTTTTCCCTTGTAGAATTTAGGGAATCTGGAGGTGAAATTTAATTGACAGTCAGATTTTAATTGACATAAAGTATAAATGGAATGACTGATGTGCCTTAAAAGTAAGTTCTCTGCGATAAAAATATTCTGTGGTCATTATAAACATAAAGGAAATGATACTTCTGTTTTTGTTTTGCACTTCCAAAAGTTTAAAAGGGATTGATGCAGATAATGAATATCTATGTGCAGCAGCATATTTAAAAACAGGGAATTTTCTGTGGTTTTAATCTATTTCTCAACACAATTTCAATATTTCTAATCTGATTCAGTGCTTCAAAAGGATCTTATTTCTCCTGAGCTAGATAAAAAGTAATATTCATCAATAAAGATGTGCAGTTTACACCCCTTTTAAGTGCATTTCCCCCTAAATTAGTGAATATAGAGGATTTCTATAAAAATTGTTTTTAATATAACGACTGAATATGCTTCAAGTAAAATGGGGCTGATTTATTTTTTTTAATTACAGTGTTCTCTTATTACTTGTAATAGCTGAAGACTGGAATTTGTTTGTAACATATTGTGTGGTGTTAACTTTTCATAAAAAGTTGTCAGCTCTGCTACACTGTGGTTGTGCTTCAACTGTAAGTTGGCTAATAGCATATATAGGAAAAAATAGTCTATGCAGCTTTTGCTCAAAAAAAAAGGGAGAAGATGTTTTATGTTTTAAATGCGTCAAGTTGTTTCTTTGATCACATCTGATGAGCTGGCTGAAACACTCTCTACTGTTGTGGAAGAATGAAATGTTGCTGTGAAGCCATATCGATTTTAACAAGTACCTCATCCTTAACTCTTCATTTGCTCATTTCACCATGAAGAAAATTTTCTGTCAGTCTTAAGTGAGAAGTTAATGTTTCATTTTCAAAAACAATTTTCTGAACAGTGCCATTGTTGGCTGGGTATTGAAATATCGAACAGTGTCACTTAGCTGGGATGGGAACTCAGTGCTGCTGTCCTTCAGCTGCCTCTGTGGGAGTTTTGCGTGAGTGAGAAACGCGGAATTAGCCTCTTCAAGGCTTGAGGCAGATGGAAGGGGCCTCATATATAGGAGATTTGACAGGATCACAGTTTTAAATCAGCATCTGAATTAAGAAGCAGGCCCTTGTTGTTCTGTGTGATCTCTGTTCATAAGAATTATGTTGCTGCAAGAGGACTCGAGATTTCTGAGAAGCCGATCTGAAGTAAAAGACTAAATGCAGCTTTGCCCAGATTGGCCTGTATTATCCTTTGTGAGTAATCCCAGGAAACTTCAGTTTGCTTGTGAATGAAGAAACTACTCAGTGTGGGCAAGGACTTTAGGAGCTTCCGTAGACACTGCCTCTTTTTTAGTAACTGTGCCTGAGGAATTTAAGCAAACATTTGTGCGTAAATATAGGAGAACAGAAGGAATACAATCCTCTCTGCTTAACTTTTTCTACTGTTCAAACCCATAGAAGATGTGGATTAAGGTTTTTCTGACTATATAACCAGAGGAACAAACCCTATTGTATATTTTTAGTATAAGCTGTGTGAAGAGCATTACCTGCTTGCATCTGTCTTTCAGAGAAGAAAAGTGTTGGTCTGTGAAAGTTGGCATTGGTTAGAAAAGCAGCTGAGAAGTGTAAGGATTTTGCAGGAAATGTGAGTAACAACATGCATTTCAGAAGAATGTTCTGACCTTAAACTATGACTCCTCTCAAGAAGGAGAGAACACCTACAAGCTGTGCAAGAGGAAGGCCAGATGCTATCTGTGAGTTTGTTTTCGTGGTTGCTTATTGTGACCTGGTTGGTGAGCAGGAAGCAACTGTATGCTTCAGGCAATAAGCTCTGATTTGGAGGGGGAACAGTGCATGAGGAAGTGGCAACCCACAACACTGGGGGAATTAGTATTTACACACTTTCTTTGCACTGCAGCCAAGTACAGTGGAGGAATTTGCCTTTTTTTGTTGCACAATAGCAAATGTTAATTTGTCTTTCAGTTGTGTGGGGCAGCCAGACCATACAAAAGATGACACAGGAGAGGGCAGATAGAGGATTGCTCACTTCAGTGTTCAACGCCAAGCTTAAATTTGTCCTTTGTCCTTGAAATTAAGCCAGAAATACAGTTTGGCACTTGGACCCAAAGGCTATGTAGCATCAATAATGCTACACTGAATATAGTCTAGTTTTAGCAAAAAGCATCAGTTCATATTATATACCCTGCATATCTCTGTTTCAGGGCAGAAATAGGAGAGTCTGACACTTAAAGCATGTATAAAAGGAGTAAACAGGAGTTTGAAGAGTCACAGGTGTATTGTAAAATTTCCTGGATCCTATTCTGATAACTGAGCTGGCTTTAATTTTGTGGGTCCCAAACACTTTGAACTCCTAAGAAAGTCTTAGGGAGGTGAAAAACATGGAAACAGTAGAAATACTGCTTCTCAAGGAAGCAAAAAGTGGCAAATTGCTCAGAGAGTCTTGTTCAGATGTTTGTACCAGATGCCCTGTCCTCCAGTGGGTGGATAATTGTTACTGTGGGGTATCTTCAACTCACAGTGACTACCATGCTTGATCTGAGTTAAGGTAATACCTACAGTTGGTACATTGCCTTTGTTTGAAGAGGCAGCCCTTAGAATATGACAGAAGACATTTTAAGTACTTTTTGTCTCCTCTGGCACATGTCCTTCACTACACTATTCCAAACATTTTTTAATTCAACTGCACAATGGTTTATAAGGTAAAGAAAGATTGTCAGTATCTTACAGAAAAAAAAGACAGAGAGGCATGGAAAATAGTAGGTATGGAAACCTGGTGTCTTAGTCCTGACCTAACATCTTACTGCAATACCAATCTTTCTTCCACCACCACATTTTTCTCTTTTGGAAAACAGAAATCAATGCAAAATTGCAGAAGCTTGTTTTTAACAAACTACACTGATGATACTGTTTACACTAGAAAAAAAGAGAGCTTTTCTCTCAATAAATAGCATTCTGCTGTAAAGCAATTTTCTTTACTACACTTGTCTGAAAAATCTAATGAAAAGTAGACCAACATTTAATTCAATTTGTTTATATGTACCTCTCTTAACAAAAATGGTTTATTATAGGTCCTGAATGTAAACGGCACAAATCAAATGTAGCTCCCTGCTACATCAAAATCAATTAGTTGTGTTTCAGCATTTTTCTGAACAGCAGTCATTCATTTTGCATGATGCTCTTTCCTGATAGCTGTCTGCTGACAGAGAAAGCTGTTCACCCTGTTGACAACAAGAATAAGATGAGGATTCCTATTTGCCTCTATCATGTTAAGTCTCCTCTAATACATTAGAAAGCAGGCCACTAGAAGTAGGTCTTTTCGTGGTGAGTGACATGAATCAGAGAATTAATAACCTGACTGGTTCCAAGATGTACAGCACACTTAATCAAGGGGCTAACCCTAGACTGTGGGGACATGCTTCTCATGTTTTAGTTCTCTGTGCCTTTGACCCAACATTGCAAATTATTTGCTCTGTAGTGGAACACTCAGCACAGCATCCCTTTCAACCTAGTCTGCTCGAGTAAGAAATTAATACTGAGGTCTCCCACTTCCTCACTGAGTGCTTTCACCGATAGACTATTTATAAAGGTGATGCAGCTAAAATGCCTTTCCTTTTGGCACATAAATGTTTTATTTGATCTAGCTTTTTATCTCTCGGTAGACTAACACTCTCATTCCACAAGGACATTCTCTATCTGGAAAGCAAACACATGTCAAATACTTGGAGGAATATTAGAAATCCTGAAAAACCCCAGCCACTCCAGGTAAATTCTAAAAGAAAGCAGCACAGCTGAACCAAGAAAACTAAGGCTTAATCTTGTCTCTGGTGGGGATGCCCTATCTGAGACCACCTATTCTGATGTATCTCTCATCAGATTTGGTGCAAACAGTGTGTGGAGCTGTTCTGTTGGGGCCCTTGGCAGCTCTACTGAGAGGAACAATTTCAAGTGTCCAGCAAAGATTAGAGAACAAAAATACGTGCCTATTGAATCACTTTCCACTGGAGCAGACACACTCACCTTGTCTTTCTGCTCCCTTTTTGCACTCTTTAAACCAGTCCTTGCTTTCAGTCTGACTACCATACACAGCCTGTGCTTGCTGTGCTTTACATCATATGCCTCAATGTCTGATCTATAAAGGGCAAATGACACTCTCCTCCTCTCAGCTCTGCTGGGAGGGTTCTTCAGAAGACTACCTGTGAGGTGCTTCCATGCTATGTTATGTATAAGTACCTGTAGTGGAATAACAGGAGTTACTACAAATTCTTTACTGACTCCAAGCCACATAGTTTTATCACCAATAAATGCTTGTGTGCAGAGTTTCAAAGTGTCTGTAAACGTGCATTCCCTAAGGTTGACACTGATTTGTTTACATCAACAGCAATTTCTGTAGGTAATTAAAGGGAGACTTTTAGTCAATCCATCAGACACTACTTTGGATTTGTCACATGGCACCTCAGAGGAACAGGATGTGTTGTTTTAACAACACAATTCGCAATAAAAGTGATTAAATATTCCTGATGGCATGTTTTTCTGTAAACAAAAAAAAAAAAAAAAGCCAGTTTGATGAAATATGATCCTTCTTTAAAGAATGTGTCTGGTTTACCCTATATATAATGGAAACCAGGAGACCTTTAATCAGCTTTTGTGGGCCTGATTGCTTACTGGCTTGGCTGGCTGGCTCCTGGGCAGACTGCTGGATGAGGTGCCAGGAAGCCGAGACTTCCAGGCTCCTGGATCTTGGGTAGCTCAGGCCCCTGGGTTTATGGGCACTCAGCTCTGAGCTCCATTATCTAAATGCTTCATAACCTTTGTTATACTTAGTCTGTCAATGCCTTTATGCATTAAGGAGGGATTGTCATGCCCGTTTTTCAGATGAGAAACCAAAAGATTAAGGCATTTAGGTAGATAAATCTTAACAAGCTTCTACTTTATGTGGATCCTTCCAATTGCAAACCCACCTATTGATTCTCAGATGCCTGCTAAGCTCCAGTGTTTAAAGTTCTGCCTGTGCTTGAGAGTTCTGTTTCTGCCCCCGTGAATGTCACAGGTCTGCAGAACTTGCACGTGAATCCTCTCAGGATATGCAAACTGAATGTTTCTCTCCTTTGCTTGTCTCCATCTGGTAGGTAGCTCATGTAGTTTGAATTTTGCAGAATAAGGAAGAAGGAAGGAACTGCCTCCAGTTTGTAGGGAAGCACTAACATTGCTACGGTTTTTTTAAGGACTGTGTTTGTGGTTTTAGTCACCAGTGCTGGATTCACACTACCATTTCTAGATGCCTGTTTTTCCTGTGTGCTGAACAAGTACCCTCAGGGAATAACTCTGACCTATGATTTATACCCTGAAGGGGTGGACTTTTTCTGTACTCGTGGCAAAGTACAGAAATCACAAATACTACTTAAAAAAAAAAAAAAATCTACCCAAGATCCTCCAAAACTAGTCACTGAAATAACCAACCTTATTTATGGGTCAAGGCCCAAATTCAGGAAAAATTAAAAAAAAAAAAATTATAAGCCCAGAGATCTTTCATATTTCCCATTTCTTTTAGTGCAAGTCTCTCGGGATACAGTTTGGATCGCTGGATCATCATTTTCTCAGACTTGAAGGTGACTTCCCTTGAGATTATTGAACCTATGCCTTCCTAATCCAGAAATTACCTGGAAACTCAATGAAAAATAAAGGTTGAAGGGTCAAGAAATAACACATATGATGCCAACATTAGGCATGATGGAATCCCTAACTGGCAATACTGCTGGGAACAAACATTTGGGGCTACTCTGTATATTTTTCAGATAAAGTTATGACTATAGAGGGAATTTGAGTGCCAGGTGAATGTTTTGTACAGAGGTGGGTTGCTGACAGTGTTTACCACCTTCAGAAGTGTCAGTCAATGTCTATCAAACTCATACTTTTCATAATAAGGAATGGGATTGTCCCCAGTTATAGTCTTAAAGGGGAAAAAAAAGGATTTAAAAGTAATTTTAAAAAGTAGTCATGCATAGTAAATATCAAAGGAAAAGGAACCTGTCTGTTGAAGAGTTCAGCAGCAGTTCATTCTTACCTAATTCTGCCATCTCCAGCTTGACATAACTGATAGACACATAGGTTGAGGCTTCCCTCAGGTTACAATGTTTTCAAAAAGTGCCATAACATTTTGTGTGTTAAATAGATTTCTGTTGTGGTAAAAGTTACCACTAATTAATTACAGAAATTGCTTCCCCCCGTCCCCCTTCTTTCAGAGAAGAAACAAACAGAAAAGATATTTAACAGGACTACAAGAATAGCTGTTCCTTTTCTATTTTGGTAATGCAAAAAAAAAAAAAAAAAGAAAAACCAAACAAACCAAAAACCAAACAACAAAACCAAAAACCTTAAATGTTGGGAATAAACATATTAAAGAGTCATTAGGACTTTTGGATGCAAATTAACCATTTTGTTCTCTGATTAATCAAGCACAACTCAATTAACTCAATGCGTTTACTTATCCCTGAGGTTTTTTTGTGTTATGTAATAAAATACCTTGGTTGCCCAGAAAGGCTGTACTGTCTGTTTTTAGAGGTTTTCCAGACACAACTGGATAATGCCCTGAGTAACCTGGTTTGGCCTTACACCTGACCCTATTTTTTAGCAGGAGACTGGGCTAGAGGCATATGGAGGTCCCTTCCAACCTGAATTAGACTATCACTCTAAGACCTGTTTCCTCCTAATAATAAATAAAAGTCCTAGTGTCTGGATAGCATCAAAGTAATATTCTATGGAAAGATGCACATATATTGCTATACATGAGCAAACCCTTAGCCTTAAATCTCTAGAACTTTTATGTCATCTGTGTATGAATTCTGTTTAACACACATTTGGCTGGATCCAGTACACAAACCTTTTCTTTGTTTAGAATTAATTTAGTAACTAGAGAGCCCTACAACATGTTGCCTTCCCCTGCAAAATCCCATTCCCTCACAGCCCGTACCACAGTAGAGGCACAGTCACATACAAATATTTTACAGACATTTTCTTTAGAACTCCAGCCAAAATATTGCTTTTGGTTGGTTGGTTTGTTTTTCCCAAATAAAACAAACTATGTTTATGTCCAGTAGGTCAAATGTATCTTCCTGATCTACTGACTCTGAAGTAGTGAAGAATATAGTTTCTAAAGCACCAAATCTCACCACAGCTGCTGTGAGTGGAATAAAAATAACAAGGAAATAAGTGTATTTCCATACACAGCTGAAGACTTTAGTTAAAGCCTGAGCAATGGGAAATCCCTGACCACGACATGTTGCTTCATTCCCCATTCATTTTTGCATGGAAGGTGCCTGACTCTTTGTAGAAGTGGCGTTTCAGAGGATCAGGTGCTAACTGAAGAATTTAGGAATATAATGTCATATCTGGAATTGAAAATCCTTTTCTTCCTTTCAAAATGCCAGTAATGTTTCTCTGTGATTACAATGCAGGTGCTCTTGTGAGGCACGGCAATACAGTTGTATATTCCATGTAAGTTATAAGATTGGTTATTTGGTTGCCACTAAATATATCACAGGGCCAAAAATGCTCTTAATATACAGATATAATCCTTGATGCAGCTTGCACAAGTACAGCATAAAGTATCTAATTCCTCTCTGTGTCCACCCAAGAAACAAGATGCCTGGGGCCAAATCTGCAGCAAGGTATGAGCAGCTGCTTGCTGGAGTCTCTGCTCTGTGGACACCACTGAGGCAGCTGAAGCCCACCTGGGTGAGGGAGTGGTGAATCCATTTGTTCTTCCCCAGTCTTGTTCATGGGATCAACAGAGCACAGGTCCCATTGCTACAGATGATAAATGCACTGTTCTGTTTAGTTATCAAACCCATTTCTTTCCGCCCACCTCCACTGCTTTTAAGAAGTTCCAGTGTGTCTTAAAAGCACCTGGTACCATTTGCGCTCCCACTTGGCCTCAGAAAGTTCAGAAAACCCTTTGAGACCCAATTCTGTCATGATGGTGACTCCAAAAATACTTTTAAATGCCAGCAGTTTTATTTAACCTTTGATAAAGGTAAAAGTGTTAGTTCTGAGCCCAAAAATTTTAACACTCTGTCTATAAGAAGTTAACAGCAAATGGAGAAATTATTGAGCCTTGGACAAGGATTTGTATCTAATTCCATTGCTGGCCTCTTGCCCAGTGTGCCAGATGCTTTGAACCTTTCATTTCAATCATTTACCTCTTTGTTTCATTACAGTATATGCACTTAATTTGTAAATACTTTTGAAAGTTATGAGCAAAAAAAAAGTACTACAGGAGTCCTAGATCATTATTTTTAGAAAAAGAAATAATAAAAAGTTGAGGAGTACTGAGGTACTACACGTTAAGGAGTTCATTTGTTCATTTGTCTTCTGGCTTTGCTTTAAATTACTTGAATTGGTGCAGGTTGCAATATGTATCATCAATGTCTACTTTTATATCCAGCTTCACTGAAGTATCTCTAAAAACTTTGAGTTTGCTAATTTATACATCTACCAAAGATACCACAGAACTGACCATTTATTGGTAGATGCCTCAGTCTCTTTTCCCAAGGAACAAGTGAAAGGACAAAAATGGCTTCAAGTTGCACCAGGGGAGGTTTAGACTGGATATTAGTAAAAAAATTCTTCACCTAAAAGGTTATCAAGCTGCCCAAAAGGAAGAGGCTGCCCAAGGAAGTATTTGAGTCACCATCTCTGGAGGTAATTTTACAAGACATGTAGATGTGGCATTTTGGGACGTGGTTTAGTGGTGGACTTGGCAGTGCTGGGTTAGTGGTTGGACTCAATCTTAAGTCTTTTCCAGCCTAAATGTTTCTATAATTACAGCTAAAGGCCAGAACAATTTTTAGAAGAAAACTTTTGCCTTATATTTTTCTGCTTAGTTAAAGTTCCTGTTATTTGTAAATATTCAGTGTGGAAACCTCTCACTGTCTGTGGTACAGTGTTGGGAAGGAGCTCTGTGGGAGCTGTGGTTCTGGGAACAGTGCTTGAATTGAGACTTTGGTGAGTCTAGAACAGTTACTGTTTGGGGGTTTCTTATGGGCAAGTTGGGTGTCTGGAAGCCTGATTCCTCCTCAGGATACAAATAATGACAAATTGTCTGAATGTGGAAAAAACTTGGAATGATAAATATCAACGTTTTGTCTACGTATACCCAGAACACTGCACTCATGAGACTTCTAAATCAGTGTGCTCTGTTTCTATTCTTTGAAGTTATTTTTATAACTTTTCCCAAGCAATTGCACATCCTACAATGACAACTACATATGTCCCAAGATTAAAATATCAGAAATAAGCCATTTTTAAACATCTGAAGCTCAAAACAAGTGAGGAGTGCTTTCTTTATATGCTAGCTAAATATTCGACTCAAGCACTTAAAAGTTACACTGTGGAAAAATAAAGTGCAATTCAGGATAACAATATGTTTTTATTTGGTATTGTTAAAAATGTAAATTGTTCCCTTAAATTGATAATGTGTAGATGTAAATTTGTCATGTCCTTTTAAAAGTTTGGTTTTGTGCTCAAGTTCTACTTTTATTCTTTTTTTAAGGAGCAAACACACACACACAGAGTCAGGTAAATATTTCCATGAATAGCCTCAGGGTCCCTCGACAAGAATGTAATTGCCTGTGCACTGATTCTGTAACTGAATTGCCTTCCTTAATGATGGGATATTGGTTTTATAGGCCCTTGACTGCTTCTCTTTAATAGCCATTAATTATCATTTTACTTTTTTTAATGAATGTCCCTTTCTCTTTTTAGTTCCCTCATGTTTCCTCCCTGTTCCACAAATCCCCTGCAAAAGTGCAGCAAGTGCAAGGAAATAAAGTAGCAAAATGACTGTAAGCTGGCATTTACAGACTCCTGTTCATTTCAAATAGATGAGTCCTGCACTGCAATTGAATTAACTGATTTTAGAGCTCAGAAACACAAACAGGTTCACTCCTATCATTCACAACTGCACCTGCACAAAGTAACAGAGATGCTGCTGCCTTCTTGTAATCTTTTAGATCCAGAGTTCTGCAATACTGTAAAACAATTCTTTATTTCAGTAGGTATATCTGGGGATAAATTTGAGAAACACATAAGAAAGAACACAGAGGATACCAGTTCTGCAGTGTGCACGAGCTACAGATGACTATTAGTCCATTAACCTCAGCTTCCAAGTGGGGCCTAGGAGAAACCACCTCATGAAATAGGAATCACTTAATCAGTGATTAAATATTCTGGTGCAGATTACTCAGGTTTTCCTCCAGTTTTTTGAAAAGCTTCATTTCAGCTCAGAAAAACAGTATGTGACATTTCAACCTCCAAAATATTTGAGACAATTAGTGCTTAGGTCAACTGGGCTCTTAAAACACCAACTATGGTTTTGCTGAAGCTATAATTGCAATAGCCTACTATAAACCAATGGATTCAGCATATATAACAGTAAAATACAATTCTTATATTGCTGGTTCTTGCAAAATCAAGCAGAGAAATACTGAAGAATTTATAGCTCCAGTCTTATGTAGCCTTAGAATATTGATTAGCAAATCCTGTGAAGAGGCTGTAGAGCAGAAAGCATCATTCATTCATGAAATGGAAATACGCTGTCAAAGAGCATTCATCTTGCACAGGCCAACTATTCATGATTCCTCTAGAAATGATCCATCATTGTAGTTGAATTCTGGGGCTCAGAGGGGGGGAAAGGGAATGAGCTCTTACCTTATAAAGGTAGAGTATATTTTTACACAACTACTGTGTTCAGCTGCCTCAATAGCTGATGCCTCCTCTGCATGAGAACTGTGTGACAGAGCTGATAGAGGGTTTTGCTGGGAGAGAGCACAAAGACTTGTGATAACTAGCAGCAGTTTTCAAGAACAGTGGAAGATGTTGCAAATGTCAGGAACTGAACTCAGTGGGCTGCCAAGTTGAATCCAACTACACCTCTGAGCCAGGTCAGCTGGTGATGTCTGGCAAGAGCAAGCAAGAAAATCTCTTGGGATGGGAGACAGAGTTCTACTGAAACCCTGAATATTGTGAGCAGCTTTGAGAGGTGGGTGGAGGTGTTACTAGAAGGATCATCTGATCAGTGGATGGAAAGGAAGAAAACAAGCTATCACTGAAGTCACTGAGAAGGGGAGTCTTTCAATCCTGTTTCCAGAGGGATCCTTATGCTGTTTCTCGCCAGGTTATGATATTTTTACTCTCATAGCAACGGTTCACTTGCATATATCTATATCTAGCAAATGGGGAAGATTTTCCTCTATGCAACCACATAGATTAGAGTCAATTTTCAAAGGCATTTTAACGAAAAAAAACCTAATTAACAAAAATGGAATCCCTTTTTGTACTGCTGGCTACCTAGCAAGAGAACTGGAGTTAGTTTTCAACATTATTCTCCCATTTTGACAGTGTTTCTCAGAGTTTTACTATTTCCTTTTTTTTTTTTCAAATGGAAAAAAAATCAATTTTGAGAAAAATTCTCCCAAACCATATGATTTAAAGCTCTTTTCTCTATATTTTTATTCCTCTGCACCTGCCTTCCTACTTGTACATTTTTTTCCTGTTTTGCTACAGAAGTATGGATAAAACAAAAATCCATAACTACAAAAAATTAAGAATTTCAGGATCGTTCTTCTTGAAAAATTCCTGAAATCCAAATAAGAGAAACAGTAGGAAGATTGGAATGAAAATTTCTGATGACTAATAAGTCACTTGTTTTCAGAGATTTTTGTATGAGATACCAGGGTTTCTAGTCTAGAAACCTAGCCTAGTTCTAGTTTTCCATCTAAGATCAGAGGTGATAATGTGAGTACCTGACAGGCGTATTTCTGTCTTTTGTTTTATTCTCGACTCTTTTGTAATGCTTTTGTCAGAATCTGGATTTCACCAAAGTTAACTAAACAAACCACAGTTCTGAAGGGGAAGACTACCCACACACGTGGCTACATCATAGCACTTACTGGCTCAAACAATGGTTGTTTTCAGAAAGAGCTGTTCCATCAGCATGGCAAAAGCTTAAGCTTGGAATTCAGGTAACCTCAGTCTGGACTAAAATAACTTCAGAAACTATTAGACACTAAAGGTATAACTTTAGGTTTTGAAAATCTTTCATCTGATCCCAAGCAAAAAGCCCTATGTTAAATCTCTTTGCTTGGATTATAACCAGTTTCTATTGCTATGGTTTAGCAGCTTTTGAAAATCATTTCAAGGAATCTTTTGTTGTCATAAAACAATACCTTTTTTTATTCAGTCCCTGCCATCAATACTTTATGTTTTCATAATATGTTCTATCAATAAAACACTTTCTATCATTCAATCAGTGTAAACTGTTCAGGCTCATCTACTGTACATTGCTTGATGAAAAATTTGTGACAGCTCTAAAGCCAACTGATCAGCAAGATGGTTTTTTAATCATATGCATGAGTGAAAGTATTTTACTAAAAAGGAGACATAAAAAATAAGTAGATCATTATTACTGAAGCACAGATTGCTTTGTATTTTTATCTTCTAAAATGCAGCTGAGAATATCATTATTAAGAAGAGAATGTCATTTTTCAAAAGAACTTGTGGCAGTAACAGCTAGTGAGGCATTTTTTTATTAGCTTCAAGAGGGAATGCCTGTTACATAATACTACAGCAATTGTTTCAGGGCACAAAATTCAGAGCTAGATGATGAACAGAAAACGTTCAAGAGGGCACAGACTCAGAAATTTTGTTTAGAAACATCTACAGAATTAGCATTATAGATTTCCTGTGTTCTTTTTAGAGAATAATAGTGAGTGGTCTTGCTCAGATAAAGTATACATTTAGTATATGATGAAAATATTTCTATCTTGCTCTGATAAATAGGGAAGCTGTTTCTCAGTATAAAAAAGAGATTTCAGGCTGTAATAATAACATATTAGATATGGGGGGAAAGTCCAAAAGGAAAAACAAAGAAGTTTTCTTCTCAGGGCAGGATGTATAAAACAGTATCCACTCCAGAACTGAGGGGGAAAAGTTAAACTTCATTCACAACAGTGAATGCATGTTTCAAGCTAAGCTAATTGAATTTTATCTACTTGTCTGCCAGTAGCCATGACACTTTTATTTCTTTTTGTTTCATCTTCTTCCCAGTAGGCTTCACTTATTGGCACAGATGGATTCTGATATTAAAGGCAATTTCCAGTTGGTTTTAGGGAAGCTATTATTTAATCGGATCCTTTAACTGTCTCTGTCACCAAAAGCTTCTGCAAACTCTTGTATTTAAAAAAGTCTGTGGGGCAAATTCCCTGCTGATATATTTCTATGGAGCTACACTAGTAACAAATTTCACCCAAGAATTTCCACTCTTTCTGCAGTATCTTCGATTTCTTTTTCTCTGATAGCTTATGTTGCTTTATGAGAATAACCAACATCAATGCCCTGGCCAAACCCCAACAAGAACCATGCAAGCCACAGCATCCATCAACTCTCCCCTAAGCTACTGAGGAGACTTACTTGAACCAGGCTTGTGGCCTGGTTCAAGCAGGCAAAAGCAAAGACTTTAGAAGGAGACAGGCTCCCTAACCTGACTGAAGATAGACAAGTTGCTTTGCATCTCCTTATGCCATTGCTGAGCACAGTAAGAGGCAGGCACTGAGAGGGACCTTGCAGCTGCCTTCAGTTTAACAGCCACAACAATTGTGTTAAGAGATTCCTGCTCAGCAGGTCTGTTGGTGTGTGAAAATGGATAAAATCACAGAAAAATGGTGACCTGGGACACTGGATGTCAGCAGTCCCTCAGGAATCTCCATACCATGTTCCACAGCATGGGGCAAACATGGTCTTAATCGTAATTCACAGGCTGGACTGCTCTGAGGACATTTCTCCTTATGCTGGGACATGTTGTACTTATGTTGGTATGAATAGGTTTGGTGTCAACTCTGTTATTGTAAAAAACATTATTTGAGTAGCTGTTGGCAATGAAAGAACAGACAGTTTGTTATCCTACCTGCTTTCCTAGTCAGAAAGGTTCTGTTGATAATTTTTTAACATTTAACAAATAGCACTAGGATTTACTGAAATTGCCCCCTTCCCAACTAGTGGATCAAAATCTGCTTTAGTTTTCTGAGGGTCAAGAGGGCATGAAAAGGGTTCAGGGTAGGTTTAGACGTAGCCTGTATAATGATTACAAAATTTATTTGTGTACTGTAGTTATTAAAGACTTGTTGATTGACAGATGAGCAGTGTGTGTGTTTGTGCTTCAGCATACATAGGTGAGCAGTCCCCTGAAATATTGTTCATTCAGCTGGAAAGCTGCAGGAATAATTGGGCTTGACTCAAAAGCAAGTAGAAACTAGAACAGGAGAGATAATTTTGGGATATCATATTAACAAAAGCAAAAGGAGGTCATTTTTCTGAATATTTTTTTCACACACTTACAGCAACCTAAATCTGACAAACCATCAGAAGTGCCAGGGACAAAGATATTTGCATTTCTAAACACACCATGTACTTAGAAGCTAAATTCTTTTTCTGTAAGATCATGAGACCTTTGTGAACAAAGCCAATGCCAAAAGCTGCCTGTAGGAAACATCTCTGTTAAGAGCTCCATGCTGAACCTTTTTGCATCAGAGCTTTATTTATATCATGTACCCTTGCATGCATGTTCCCTGCTAGCTCAGGAGTGTATAATCAATCCTACATAGGATGTATTCCCAGGTCACTAAGCAAGACTCAGTTAAGGATACACTTCTGGTATGTTTACGTATATGGTCCTGTAATAATATTTATTTTTATGCTGACATGTATGTCATCTCAGTAAATGGTTCAATCACACTCTAGATGTAAGGCTGTAAGCAAAATAATCCTATGGACAAATGTATGGATTTAAACTTTGAAACAAGAAACTTTTATATGATACAGTGGCAACATTCACAGATAAAGCCAGGTGGACTCACTCATTTACAGCTGCCTCTCTGAACAGACTTGACTATTGCAGTGCTCAGACTTGTTCCCTGTGTTGAACTCTAGTGATTCAGAAACTCTCAGATTAAGCCATTTTCTCCTCTATACATTTTATGAGGGCAGAAAGTTCATGCAATGTGAGAGGGAGAATACAAATGAGCATCTGCAACAAAATATATGCTAACCACAATGCTGCTGGAAAAATCTTGGTGGGATGGATAGGGTAGGATTCTCCAGGTGTTGGGCAGCTAACTGAGTTTCAAGAGGGTATCTATGCTTCCTTGGTATTTGCAGGAAAGATAAATTTGGGGTACAATTTTTACTTTCTTTCTCTGTCATTCAAGTTCTCAACAGAAGAAATTTGAAAATTATTTCTCATGGCTTTCCTCTAAGCAGAGCCTGCAGGACAGTCTGGCAGGGGAAAGCCATTCACATTCACAGGTGGAAACTCTTCCTCTATACAGAGAATAATTTAAGTATCATTTTGCCCAGAGTAAACTGTAAGCCAGGAACTTAAGACTTACAGCATTCATTGAAAGAAAGGGAAGACCTGAGCTTCAGTGATGAATCCTCTAATGCTCAGTCTGAAGCAGGAAGGAAATTACAGTTTCAGTGGCCCAGCAAGTAATTATATTTGGTGAACAACAGTTTTGATTAAACCAAGTTAGAGGCCCCCAGGCACACACAGCCACAGAGCTCATGGCATGGCTGGCCAGGCAACAACTCGCCGTGAGGACTGGAAGGGAAATCTTCCACAGCCCAGAAGAGCAGATGGGAGAAGGGACATATTAGCCTATTCCCATATGCTTCTGTGTGAGCGATGGCTGAGGCTACAGTTTTGGCCAAATCAAATTTGCTACAAAGCCAGAATGAGGACTGGCCACTTTGTGAGTCCCAGCAAACCATCCCTGTGTCTCAGGCCAGGTTGTAGCAGAGAATAAAAAGAAGCACAGTTGCCTGGGAAACTTTCATGTGAAAGTCTTGCAAGGAGGATAAGCAAAAAATCTCACAATATATTAAGTCCTGCATATATTAGCTGAGATCACACAAGGGCACGTCTGCTGAGGGGCCTCAGCCTCATGCTGCTTTCAGGACTTATAGGCAGAGGAGATGGAACCTGACATCTGCAAATGCTTATGGCAGAGCCCTCACATGCAAAGTTTGTTTCTCCAAACAGACTGTGCACACACAGGATTTCACCAGTATCTAATGGCGTGTCCAAGAGGCTCTTTATGAAGGATTTGTTCCACTACTGCTTTAATAAATACTCCCTCACAGGGAGTATTAACCTCTAATACCAACTCCATCCCTGTATTTTCCTCTCCCCCTCCAGAATAGGCTTAGCTGTGTACATTAAAAGAAACTTTATTAAATAACAAAAAAAAATTCATTCTTTATAGTCCATCAATCGACTGAGGTAAGGAAGTAAGGAAATTAAATGCTCTTTGGTTTTGAAATTGCTGGAAATTATGCAGACAGATCATTTTCCAATCTTAAATATAAATAATTCAGTTGCTATAGGATCAAAATGTGTGTTGTGCTGCCCTCAGTTTTCCATGCATTGATTCATCCTTATTCCCTTTAGCACATTTTCCCTTTGATTTTAAAATGCTCATAAAAGCAGTTGGCATCCAGATTGCTCATTATCACTCTTATTGTTCTAAGCCTTCTGTTCTCCTCCCCCTCTTATAACCACTTACACTTTGAGAAGTAAAACCTTACCTTGTGTGTACCTCTGTGTAAGCAGTCAGGAGAAAGTCACATCTCTTGCATTCATACTGTAGCATACAAAAGCAAATATTGCAAAGTGGCTTATCTTTCTTGTTCTAAACCAAAATTAATGAAAATATATTAACATACAAACCAAATTCAGTCACTAGTGATACTTATGCTCAACTTCCTCTGATAGAGCAGGTGCATTCTCAGAAAAATCAGACTTTTCAGAGTGTGGATCTTGTTTATTCGCTGTATTTGAGGATCAATGGAGTGAAACACCCGACAAACTCAGGTATTACAAGCCAAGGACATTTATTCCCCATTGCACCTTTCATGAAGCATTATTTTGCAGAAGTCTAAGAAGTTGCCCCTTGTTAAGAGGGGTGTGAATCAGGCCTCAGCAAAGGTCATCAGTTATTTGCTAGCAGAGAGGAAAGTGTTCCTCATGTCATTCTATAATTCTGGTTTTTAGAGGCTGCACTTTTACAGTCCACATGCAGAGACACACTCAGATGCCTGAAATGTCTTTTTTAATAACATTAGAGCCTCTGTGTGTTGAAATATTTCAAGCAGTTACTATAATCACCTTACTCTATCCTTATGCACATTAATACATGCTTTTAAATCTCTTTCTATCCTTTTTTTCCTCAGCAAAGAATTGTTTTCTACTTGTATTATGTGTAACAATGAGGTCCCAGTTATATGGAAGCCTCTTGTTTCTATCACATTAAATATAAATAGCAATAAAAGTAGACTCTTTTCTATGTTTAGTTCACACAGTTCTAAACATAAAGCAATCCACTTCAACCAACATTTTTGGTTATCATAACGTAGATTTTAATGGTTTTCAAAGTGTACATTTTTTTACTACTTTCAGAAGTAGCAAACATTTTTTGCTAGTTTCAAAACATCCTTGTTACATAGAAAGTTTCTAATTCGCAGTTGTGCAGAACCTTGCAGCCTTCCGTATTCACCTTCATGCAGAACTGTGCAGCCCTCTCTAATTCATCATCTCTTACAGTCTCCTTAAAATTCCTCTGGAAGAAAAAAGAGTGAGACAAAATTTTTATCAGAACAAAGTACATTTGAGGTTACAGCTCTATTTTTAGCTCCCGCACCTGGTTTTGTTTGATTAACAAAATTGGTTTGAAAATTGCCAGATCTGCTTGGAAGAAAAAGTTCTCAGGTTTCCTTGATTATACACATCACTTAGCTTTGCCACTGAATTGTCTTACTCGTTTTATCAACTGGTTAAATAGATGTTCTGCAGTCATCTGAAAGAAAATTCTATTACAGAGAAATGCAGGGTGCATTGCCACAATAGATGTACCGAGATGGAAATTCTTAATGTTGCAATGATTTGGGGGAATTGTAACATGGAAATTCAGATCTTGGAGGTAGGTACAGAAGTGCTGCAAGAAGGACTGAAAAAAATGAGGATATTGCAGAGGAGAAGGGAAAAAGAGGGATTCACAACTCCATCTACAACCTGGTACAACAGCACCAGGCACCATCACAAGTACTTCTGTCTAACAAGCAGCCTTTGAAGTCTGACACACTGTAGAGAAGTTCCTGCTTTAGAGCCATGTAGAGAATAACTTTTCTCAGCTCAAAAGTCACAGAGCCAGTCCAGGATATATGAGAGTCCAGAACTGAATGGCTTGTTAAAATCAATGCTGTTCTTTTATTGAACAGGGTTTGGTTTGGAGTGTTAATTTTGTTGGTTTGGTTTGGGGTTTTTTCCCCTGAAATATATATATATATTAAAAAAAAAAGTCTTTCTGTGTACTTTAAGATTAAACACTAGTTATTTATGGTTTGCACAGAGAAAACCATAAAACCAAAGACAAAAACTTCAAAAGATTATTTAGGGCACATTCCTGTTCTGGTGCAGAAGCCCTCGCAGCTGCTGCCCAGTTTCTTCTGGAAAGCCCTCAATGACACATTATCCTGACTTGGGCTCTTGTCTCCCTATCAGTTACAAAGTTTTTGCTAACATCCAGGCAGAATCTTCTTTCTTCAAAATTAAACCAATTTCTCTTTGTTCCTCCCAGCAGGCATGCAAAGCAATGATCTCTGTTCTGTTCAAACAACAAGGACTGGTAAACATTTCATATAAACATAGGCTCATCTAAGAAATCTCTCTGATTCATTGTTTCTCTTTTCAGTGGGAAGCTGGCCCGATGATTTGGATACCCTGCAAGAGTTGCAATCTAGTCTAATATGTAAATAAGATTTCAAAGTTAGAAAAATACAACACCAAAACAAACAAGCAGAAAAACCAGGACCCAGTGTGGGTATCCCACATCAGGGACCTGCCCTTCTGCATCCTTGGAACACAACCCGCTATTTCACACCAGAATATGCCCCATTCTGCACATTTGTTGTGCAAAGCCTGTACAATGCAACCTTGCATCTCTCTGCAGTATCCCCCATATCTCTTTAACACCGTTCATCAGGTCATCTCAGGGTGAAGGTCAATGCCACCATGTGAAAGAAAAAGAGCAGAAGTGAGCGAGTTGGGATGCAATGGTTCATTCAAGCCACCTCACAGGGAGGACTGAACAAATGTTTGGAGGCATCTGGTAGGTGTTCTTATTCCTTTTGTTGAGCCTTTGGAATATGTGCGCTGAGGCAGATGATCTGTGAGTAAAAGTGATTCACACTGAAATGGAATTTGATTACAAAATTCCAACAACCACACAGAGATGCTTGCATTGCCTTGTAATTCTCATAATCTAACCTTCACCTTCAAATTATTACATACTTCTTTAGTGGCTAGGTTCTGGAATTATCAAATCACTCCATGTGTTCAGCCTTGTACATCAGAGCATAAAGGGCCTGATGTACATAGAATGGAGGACCCTCTGGATTTTCATGCAAATCACTCCATTAGCATAAGTCTACTCTTTCTTCCAAGACTACAGATTCCATGCAGTGTGTGAATGGCTGCTTCTGCATCCAGCTCTATAGCTGGTGGAAGACAGGCAGAGGACATCCATGCCAAGGGAGAGCACATGCATCCTGTTTAAGATGCTCCAGGAGGTTCAACAGCTCAAGATGAAGCAGTAACTAATTCTTTCAATTATTTTTTTTTTAACTCAAGCACCATATACATAGCAAAAATCCTTTATTTCTCGATGAGGACCCATTCATTTCTTTGCAAAGCTGCTAAAAATCTGGAGATATACCAGATCTGTATTGGGCGTCTGTGGCAAGGTGTTGGCAGTGGGGATATGCTGCACTGGCCTCTGTGAGAAGAGGCTGAGGCTGCCACGTGCTGAACACAGCCAGCTCCAGCCAGATCTGATGGATCCACTGCAGGACACACCTGAGCTCATCGGCCAAGCTGCTGGTACCTCTGGGAAAAGGGCAAGAAAGGGAAAGATGCTGCACAGTGGAGAGAGAAAGGAGTGAGGAAAGAAATGTGAGAAACAGTTCTGCAAGCACCCAGGTCAATGGAGAAGGAGGGAGAGGAGGTGCTCCAGGAGCTGGAGCAGACTCCCCTGCAGCCCATGGAGGACCCCACAGCAAGGGTAGGGAAGGAATAAGCCCTGAAGGAAGCTGGTGTCTATGGAAAAACTGCACTTGGAGAAAGGGAAAAGTGTGAGTAGGAAGGAGTGATAGAGAGAAATTGTTATGGACTGATCATAAATCTTCATTCCTTGTTTGTCCATGCTTCTCTGAGTGGAGGGATTAAAGGAGTCAGGAATGAAGGAGTGAACCTGACTCTGGGAAGAAGAAGGCATGGGGAGAAAGTTGTTTTTATTTTATCTTTGTTTCTCACTATCCAAATCTATTTAAATTATTTTTTTTCTCAAATATAGTCTCTTTTTTCCCATGGTGGTAATTGGTGGGTGATCTCTCTGCTCTCCCTCTCTTCAGGATGGGGAATGAGAGAGTGGCTGGGTGGATGTCTGGTAGATGTCCAAGGCAATCCCACCACTGAATCATTGGGCTAAGTGCTTATAAAAGACTTTTTTTTGAGTATTTTGTAAGCTGAAATGAACCACAGGAGTCACTATGCCTTTTTGATTCTCAAGACTTTTTCCCAGCATTTGTGCATCTTATTGCATTTTAGACATTTTTTTTTTTAACTTACCATCACTTTTACAACCAGCTTCTGAATTTCAAGGCATTTCGTCTCTGAAGAACACACACTCCTCTTCAGAGCTCTGGTAGATTTTTTCCCCTTTGATCATATTACAGGTAGGGTTGGAAGTACCATTTTTTGAGGTGTCCCAATGCCTTGGACTACAAATTCCTGGTTTCAGCTGCTTATGAGCTTGCTAACCTTCAGCTTTTGGAATACATGTTTTCTCTAGCACTTTTATGCTAAAATATTTTTTAGAAAATGCAAAGCAATGTATTTTAATAATTTCTTAAAATTAATGCAATATTTTTTTTCCATCACAAAAAAATGGAACTATTCTGGAGCAAGAGTCCTGAAAATGGTTTACTAATGAACAAAACAGACTTTGTCACAACCCCAAGCCATTCTGAACCCACTCTTCCATGTTGATGTACTCATTCCGCGACCTCGTATCCAACTTCTAAGTGAAGTAATATTATCTTAGGATTGAATGGAAAGCAAGAGCTCTCTGTTCATTTCTCGTCACTTCATCAGAACCATTATCTTTTTAAATGATAACTGTATCTCCATTCCCCGCATTTATTTTTAAAACACTTATTTCCTTTTCCCCATCTTTTATCTGACCTGCCGATTATACATGTGTCAGGGCTGGAACACCATGTGTGTTTTTGGAATGTTTATCCCATTAGCACTGTGCTTTAAATTGATAATTTTTCAGACTGTCATAAAAATATAATCTGGAAAACTGATCAAGACCTGCAGAGTCTGTATAGCAGAAGAGAATAATATGAAAGGAAGTGCACTGGACTTCATACGAGCTACATCAGGAAATTCATGCAGGTGACATGAAGTGGCAGCTAGCACTAGCACAGGTTTATTTCTCTTCTTCCCTGTAATTCTGTGGGATCTGATACAGTAGGGATATCTTTCAATCTCTCATTGTGTTGTTAAACTGCACCCACATCTATTAGATGTGACTGTGATGGCTTCACAATACATGTGATATATCTGATGCTTTCAAACTGACATCATTAAAAGGCATAGGAACACTAGTAATGTAACATCTTATACTCTAGATAATCATTAGGCTCTGTAACTAACGAAGACACAAGAAGACAAAAAGAACCTGGGGCTTTTATTGAAGAAGATCGACTTAATTGCCAAATGAATTAGAAACTCTATATGTTGCAGTTTTGTAGATGGGTAAAAATCCTAATGTTAAAAGCTATAACAGGCTGAAAAATACTCGATACAGGACTTTGCTTTGGATGAGATCTCTGTGATTAGTTTCATCATAACCTGCATGAGGTAGTGAAGCACAGATGGGGCATTTAAAGAAATCCTAGTCATCATTAGCATTACACATTCTTCTGCAAGCACAGGACACTATAGCATCACAGCAGCTCAAAACAAGGTCCTTCATTGACTAGCTAAATTATATACTTGGTAAGTTGATCACAGAAGCACTACTATATGAAAGGTAGCTTAAAGGTCAAGCTATCATCCATTTACATGGTACATATTCTAGCATGATCAATACAGAACTACAGAGCACCATACTTATTATTCATTTCCCTTGGTACTAGGAGTACTGGATGTCTGAAGGAAAAAATCACCAGAATTAATACACAGGTTTAATCATATCAGTTATTTCTAACCTCAAACCACCATAATCACTTTGCTTAATATAAGCTTATTTATAGGCTGTTGGACATTATGGTAGGATTGCAATAGTGAAGAAAAGCTACTCCAAGTTCTGGCAATTGATTTCTTGACTTAAATATTTAGTTCAATGTCTGTCCATGCCATTATGCATTAGTATTGAAGCACACTAGTGCTTTAACCAGTGGGTTTCCTGAGGTGAATGTAGTGATTGGTGTTTTGTTGTAATAGGGACTTTAAATAAGACCGTTGTTTGAAAATGATCCTCTTGTCTAGGATCAGGAATTCAAGCAAAAGGCAAAGAGAAAGGAGCTAAAAAAGAATGATCTGAATTCTGAAAAATGAGCTTTAACATGAGGGCATAACGAATAACAGCCTATGTAGCCTATTCAAAAGAAGGTTAACAGATTAAGATCATGATTAAATAGTACCTAATTGTGGAAGAACTGTGACTCTTCAATGCATAATAGAGATTCAAATTTTAGAGGTTGAATCTTGGTGTATTGAATACACAAATTTTGAAAGAGGATAACTAGCTGTTAGAACAAGCTATTAAGGGATGTTATAACTCCTCTAATCAAGTTAGAGTGCCTTTTTAAAAGAAAGATTGTGTTTAAAAGAAAGCTTAGTGTTACAGTCTTGATAAAGAAATGATTGGTGAAGGTCTTTGGTCTGCGCTGTGCAGTCAGACTCGATTATCATAAAGGCCTCTACTGTCCATAGTAATCTACCTGTTTAAGATTTCGCCATAGCTAAGGGCAGAAGTGGGTGGCATGAGCAAGTAACTCCTTCTTTAGAGCCTTTGTGTCAGAGATTTTTCCCTGCTTCTCCCTTACCTCCCATGGGAGTAGTGGGAATGGTGTTCTTCACATTATAGATTTAAGAGGAAACAAAGCAATCATAAAAATTCCCTTTCATAAATGTCTTGGAACATTTCATAAAAGAAGTTAAAAATATAAAAATCAAAACTGTTTAAATTAGTTAGCACTGCTGAGTGCACAGAAATTAAACAGTCTGTCCTCAGGGAGGCTTCAGTATGTTTCTCGATCACAGTTCGGCTACAGCTTTCTATAATTTATCTGAGGAGCAATCATTTAAGGCATTTAAGGTGAAGAAGGGAACTTAAAGAACACACCCACTACATTCTTCAGCCTTAAGGAAAAATCATTATGAACCATCTCGAACTAAAAACCTTATCTAAATGCTTTACTGAGGGACATTCCCGCTTATTGCAATGTTCAAAATATATAATAAGTTGGGGTTTTTTACATCTTTTTTTTTCTAAAAGATGGCCTTTTCAGTGGACTTAATTATTTTTTTAAGTCATTAGTAACCTGATAAAAGAAATTCTGTTTCCAATACTAAGTACACTAAATCCATTTAACTAACAGTGAAGCCAAGGTAATGACACATACACATAAAGAAGATGGAGACAAAAAGAAATATAATGAAGGAGTTTTCTTTTGCTCTTCTGTGGAGATTTGTAATGGTTGACCCCATGACCATCTATAAAATTTAGGTTTTAGTTTATCTGTCCTCTTAACTCGATAGGAAAATTCTCAGAGTTCACTTTCTGTTACACATCTCAATACACTGGAGGGGGAAAAAGAAAAAGTTTGACAAATATATCTGGTTTTGGGATAAACTTTTCCAGTATTGATAAAGCTTTCCAAAGAAGTGAAAGGGTTGGAATTTCTGAGTAGAAGGACATGACCATATTGAACTGTGTATGTAAAAGACTATTTGTGCCCATCGCTTAGAAAAAAGGCTAGAAATTGAATCAATTGCTTTTGGAAACAGAGGTACAAATGTTTTCTATTATGTCTTTCTTGTGACCTTTTATGTCAAACATACAACTGCAGGAGGCTGCTAAGATCTAGTTTTACTTAAGCCTTCACAGTCATTCCCCAAGATGACAGCTTGAAGGAAAAAAGATAAACAAGCAGTGGCTTTTGTATGATAAAATGGCACTAAACACAATCTATTAGGGACTGAGGAAGCATGTATGAAGAGGAGGAATCCAAACTTGCACTGCTGCTCAGGGTTCCAGGGTGAAAAGAAAGAAAGGGACCATAAAGACCATCTTTTCTCTGCAAGAAAAGATTTCATCAAGCGTTACCAGGAGCTGCTGCTGGGCATGAGCAGCAGGGGTGAAAAAGAGCAGTGGTTTGATCACAAAGTACCTGTGGAATATTCTTTCATATGTTTTCTCATCTCCCTTTTACCTCCCCTATAATGGTCTCATCTACTAGGAAATATCTGCTTTCTGGTTTAGGTATTACCTTGATTACGTAAAGGGGCAATTTTCTTTCTACAGACTTCTTTTACTGCTACACAGCCAAGGTTTAGACCCCTAATAATACCCCATTAAACCATAATCTCATCCGTACTAGTGTAACTCTGAGAAAGTCATTCTGACACCCAAGGCTTGGAAAACTAGTTGAATTATCTTAAGCGTATTTGAGATTGAAACTGGGAAACTACAGAGCAGGGCTGAAAACCTGGTAGTCTCCTTCATAAAAGAGCCTGAAATCAGAGAGCAGATTATAGGCTTTGGTGAATCATAAGGGAAAAGAAATGTGACTGGTCAGCAAGAGGTTGTGTCTAATCTACCCTGGATGATTAATAAGGCTCCCACAGTGTTTAAAAGCACAAGGTAAAAGTCTGTGTGATGCTTTAAACATTTCTGAAAGACCAAAATCTTAGGAAAGTCAGAGTGTAATTCAAAATTAAAGTTCCCTTCCTATCATCTTTTAGGGTTCCATTACAATCTCATTCTTTTCATCCCATGGCTATAGCAGTGTATAACAGTGAGATGATTTGGTTCAGATACCATTGAAATCTTCAAATAATTCAAAATACTTGGTGTTTTGGGGAGAGTCAGGAAGATATCAAGCAATTTACAGCTCTAGTAACGTTACCTTTAAAACCTAATTAAGATGATACAGTTGGATCATGGGACTTCAGGAGATAGAAAATACTAAGGGCACCTTAGTTTAAATAGTGCTTTGCTGAATGGTTGATCATAAAAAGGCCCTGAAAGCACCCCTAGGAAGAATAATGCTGCTTATGTTTATGTCCTAATGGAATCAAGTGAAGCTTTCAGTCCTCACTGGAGAATTTTGGCCTTGCTTTCACAGAATTTAGGGACGTCATTTTGTTATTATTTCCACCAACTTGGTGACATTACTTAACCAAATTCTAAGAGATTGCACTTCTGTATTGATTGTGACTTTCTTTTTGTGAGGTCAGTTTCACTTTAGTGGTACAAAAACATCATGATGGAAGTGGTTAATTGAATCTTTAAGTTGCATGAAGCATTCAGAGAAAGCTTTTAGTCCTTAGGTAACTAAATTTAATTAAAGGTTTCTGGTACAAGAACATGCTTTTGTGATTCCTGCTATTCATTTTGTATTAGGCTTGCTGCTCCCTCATAGTCTGTGTGGAAGATGGGAGTTTAAAAGTTTGTTTTATTTTACTTACAGGCTTTGTGATTTGGAGAGAGGGAGTGAAGTGAAGGAAGGTAGACAGCCAGGTTAAAAAAGAGTCTAACATCAACTCTTCCACCAACTCATTGCACTGAACAACCAGAATGAGGATATTTGTGCAAGACATGGGGCCTGATCCTTTTTCCTGTTATGATTGGTGAAAATTTGAATTAAGTCTGTTGAAGGTAGAAATGGAGAAATTTCTTGTCACACTGAACTGAATGGCTGGTGTTACAAAGGGATCTGCCACTGTTTAGAGGGAAACAGAACCTGAGAAGCAATAAAACATCAGGTGACCCACAAATCCAGAAACTGGAAGGGGCAGAGCTTTTAAGCTGGTTCAGTTGCTCTAGATATGCAGTTTTCCTTGTAATTTAGTAAATTAGAAGGCTGTAGTTCTGCCTTTCCAGGCCTTCTGCATTGAAATCTTTCCATTATTACATATCTCTGGCTTTATTCCAACGTATTGTACCCTTCTTTTTATTTCAGACCTCTTCAGGAATGGGTTACCTGCATCAGCTTCACAAACAAACCTTTCAAAATGTTTTTTGTTACCTTTCTAAATTTGAGGTTTTAATATCTATATTGAATTTTCATTCAGTAGTCTCCTGTTGGGAAAGGTATCACTACAATAACTCCAGAAAAAACCATATTAAGTCTTTGTTTATAAATTTGGCATTGACTTCTCATCTGGACGCATGGCTAAAAATTACAAAGCTGCTACTTTTGTTTATGAATGGCTCTGAAGTCATGAAGCAAACCACCATCACTCAAATGTTTATTTTACTATAGCTAGAACTAAGATTTATGGTCCAAATGCCTACATTTGGGCTCAGTATTAACTTACTAATGTAATAAGTTAATAATAATGAATAACAATGTTAACTTATTAATATATTGCTGCATCACTATGATTAGACATAATTATTATTTTAATTTTCATAATTAGCTAACAGAAGGCTCTGGATTTGCATTTCTTTTATCGTCTTTATGTAATTTTATTCTCTGCTTTTACAGCCAAATATTTTTTCTTATTTTTTTCTACTTTTCATTCATCAAGAGCATTTAGCATTTCACCACAGTTGAAGCAAGGGAAAATAAACTTCCACTGCAATATCAGAGCAGAGTAAACAGTATAAAATGTTTTAAGGATTACTTTTCTTATGACTGGAAACCATCTTCCCATTATGTTTTGCCTCTCTTTTTCAAATTGCATCATTTGACTCTTGCAGACTAGAACACAACAGGCTTGGAAAATAACGTGGACAACTAATTTTCAATTTATGGTCTATAACATTCTGAAAGAATTTAACTTAAATTTAATTTGTTATTCATGTACCTGTACCACAGTTACAAATTTTAGTGGGCATTTAGAAACTCCAAGAAGCCTACAGTTCAGTGGTGTGAACAGACTAGGTGCAACACATTAAAAAGTCTGTCTGAAAGCCCTTAGCTCAGTAAAAACAGTTTGAGCTTTATCATTCCATTTCACAGTAGCCAAATTTGAATCTTGAAAGTATTATTTTATTCTTAAAAAAAACCCAAACAAAGGAGATCACAGAAGTGAGAAATGAAGTCTTTTGCAGCCTTCCTGCTGCTTAGTAAGCTAAGGATGAGTTGATAGCATCAAATTATTTCTGAGAATGGCTGGGGGGAATCCTTAGTGATGTTCAGTTCACCACTTTTCCAACAGAGCTGCATATTCTTTGTTAAAAGTATCATATATCCTGTATCTGATTACAAACCAAATGCCTGCAACTCAAGCACCAGTTTTTCAGCCTGATTTGGGAAGATGGCAATTAAACAGGTAGTAAGTGACAAATACCCTCTGTTTTTCATATGAGAGATTTACAAAACCATAAAAATCAAGCCTTGTACAGAGGATTGTTGTGGAGAAGACTGTATGCTTTTTATTTTCTTCCCATTGGGATGAAAACATCAGGTAGTGTTAAGTGGAAACCCAGAAGACATCTAAGCTCAAATACACAGAGATTCATAGGAAACTTGAGGGGTGAAAGTGCCAGAATATTATTTCCCAGAAGCAGAAGCATATAACAATCCCCACTTTATTCAATTTCAGATAGATTTCTTAAAAAAACCCAAAAAACAAAACACAAAAAACCCAAAACAAAACCCTAAAAAAAGAAAAGAAAAAAACCAGCAAAACCCAAATAAAACAAACAAACAAATGAAAACAAATCAGAAAACTGACAGCAGGACCAGAATGTCACACTCTTCCAAAACCGAGCTTCTCTCCTTCCCACTATAAAGTGTTCAAAGCCAGGATGGACAGGGCCCTAAGCAACCTCATCTAGTGGATGATATCACTGCCCATAACAGGGTGGTTGGGACTAGATGGTCTCTGTGGTCCCTTCCAATCCTACTATTCTAGGATTCTATGATTGCTATGACACCTCAGCTGTCTGCCTCTGATGCCATTCTGCTTCTACCAGGACGCTCAGAACTAATCAAGAAGATCTGAGAGGAAGGAAAACCAGCAAAATGGCAAAATAAGGGATCAACTGATCAACTGAAATCAAGGCTGGAGTTCGATAAATCCACTGATATCAGTTTTGTACCAGCTTCATGCAGAGGTGAATCCAGAATTTAACAGGTTGAATGTGAACACACAGGCCTGTTTCCTACTTCAGATTTAGTAATCAAGGGCTCACCTTTGCCAGATTTAACTCCTTCATCCTGACATTGCAAGTCTTGTGTACTCCAGCAGAGCCCTCACTGCTCTGGCAAACTAGATTATACCTAACTGTAAGCTCTGAGTCTCTTAGAAGACAAAATGCCATTTAAATCACTGAACCTGCATGTATTTGCTAAACCTTAATGAAATGAGATTATTCTTTATCCATTTAGCACAAGAAAAAAATAACTATAGCATGAGGGAACTTTACTGGTTCAGGCCATATTTAAAGTTGGAGCAGAATCCTAGAAAGCCAGTTGATTGCTTCAAAGCAGTAAGAGCTACTTTATTCAAGCAATCAGCCTTGCAATAAATGTGTTCAATTTTTAAGAGCTTGTAATTTAGCACTACCAGGGGCAGAGAAACAAACATCTCTGATTTCTGTGAGAGTTTCCAGGACGTTTCACAGACAGACCATCCATTAATGCTTCACAAATGCTAGCAAATGAAATATTGTTTCACATGCTGTAGCAAGGTGTCTTGAGGAGAGATGCTAAAAATGTGAATTGTGGGTCCCAAGACTATCAGCAGAAGGGCAATTACTGTCACTCTTTGAGACAGCCAAGTTGTGGTTAAGCTGCAGAGCTTCGAAGCTCTAGAGAAGAGACTGGAAGGGTGTGTGATGGGTAAGGAGAGGGACTCTGACCTTTCTTTGGGGAGAAGGATATCGAAGGACATGATATGGAGGCCCTTTGATATATAAGGCCTGAGGAGATCAGCTGATAAGTGATTTAAAAGAGCATACATCTGAAGAGGAATACAATCAAATGCGAGCACAGCCAGCATTGATGGAAGTGACAGACAGATGCCAAAGGTCTGATCCCCCATGTTCTAGTCCTCTTACAGAATATCTCCTCTAATGAGCCAAGACAGGGCAGCTCATGGACACCTGCTTGCATTTGATCCTTCAGTTCTCTTGCACATATTTTAGAGTTCAGCTACTTCCCTAGAAAGCTTAAAAAAATCAGGAGGCAATTTCCACCCATCCAAATAGATAATTACATCTCGTGATTTTCAAGCCAATGGCACAATGTGACTCTTTGTAAGGGAGACTAGGATATGACTCATTATGTTTGAGCTTGTGGAGTCTGCAACACTATGAAAGCCACTGTAAAAAACTGAAGAGATAACTGCAGCATTTGTCTGGTAAATTGGACATAAAAATAATTTTTGAAGGAAGATTTTACAAGAGACATTACTGTTATTCAATTACATTTTTGAGGAAAAAAAAAATTCATCCCAGATATTTATCTAATATTGCATCATAACCCGTAAAATTCAAGTTTGGTTTCAAATCTATGCAATACGGAAATCAAGATAATATTATTTCTTTTCAAATAAGCCTGATCTGAGCATCTGGACAGCCAATTTATTTTTATGATGTTCTGTGTGATAAAGCACAAAATTTTCAGGATTCCTTTTAGCCATTATATGTTGGCCCATTGTAGTTTTAATATGGGATTGTTTCTTTTGCATATTATTCACTATAGAAAATATGGGTCTCAGATTAATTACATTACTCCTGTAACAGTTGGACTTATGTCTGAGACACAGTTCAACATCATGATCTTTTCAGAAATCTATGTTAAAATTATTAATAATAACATATTTGAAGCAAATTTTGGTATAGCAAGAGTCTTGTGGGGTTTTTTTTTCAGATAACACTATTTCCCATCAAACAGGAAGTCAGACACTTCTGTGAAAGAACTGGTGAAATAATTTTAGAAACCTATTTTGCACTGTCTGTTGTGCACTGTTATTCTTTCATGGTAACCTCCAAGTACAAGACTAGATGTCACCTGATGTGCTTCAGTTCCAGATTCAGGTGAATAAGTGGCAGCCCTTGGTTCAACTCCATTCTCTTCCTATTTTAGAGAATTGCCTAAATGTTTCCCAGATGAGTGTCCTAATCTCTGGGCTGCAGATTCACTCCCATTCTGTTTTTCCCCAGCCAAATTAATTGTTGATTATTGAAATAATTTTATTATTTTGTGCAAACCAGGGCATGTGGGAACACTACTCCAGATGAAGTTGTAGCCTTCTGACTGAAGTATTCCCAATGGGGGTGTGGGTTTGCCCCCAGGCAGGGGAGGAAATTGAGCAAAGCCTTCATTTCAGCCAAAATTATTCAGAGAATTCCACCCACATTTGCAAATATAGGTTTCAACAAAATCATTTCACTCATTTCTACTCCATTACTGCAAGGTACTGTGAGAACATCTTTTCAAATTCCCCGTCATCCCACACCTCGTGCAAGGTGTTGAGTAATGCCACTCTAGATGAGTGTTATGCAGGCAGAACACCTTTCTTTCCATGTTAATGTTGCCTCTGGTGACAAGATATCACTCAACGAGTGTGATGGATGGCTGCAGCATAGAGGCCTACTAAAAAAAATAATTTCTAACCAGTAAAATATCCATGTTAAACATTAAGAGGCCATCGCTGGGTAAATAATAAATTCATTACATCTACCTGAGCACTAAGCAGTGATGGATGATATTCTATTTCTATTTTTTTAAGAAACGTAACCATAACAGAAATATGTAATTAAATTCAGCCAGTACTTTGACAAATTTGTCAGTCTTGAAGTTAGTGTATTAAATAATTAGTTACATCTTCACAGATTATCGTAAACCCTTAAATCCCCAAATTACTGTATTAATTTGTTTTCACTGCAGTGTTTCGTTGTTGAGGCAAGCAGTACTGCTGGGAAGTTTCTGGAGCCACAACTGATATGTTAATGCAAATAAGATGTTAGAAAGGTGGCTTTAGATTGGAAAACATTTACCTGACAGATTCAGCATCACATTCATGTTCTCATTTTGTTTTTCACAGAAAACTCTCAGGAAACTTGTCAATGTTAATATAAAATATTCCTCCAACTGGCATAATAAAGCTTCTAATTATACCGTGCTAAGCCTATGCAATTATTTCTTGCTGGTACATGGGATAGTATGCAGAGCACACAGTAATGAAAAGTTACTTTCACAGAAACATTGTGGTTACAGGCTCTGCTTCAGAGATCCATGATGTAGTGGTTAATAGGTGGGCACACTGTCACACAGTGCTGCACGTAGAATATTTCCACTCACAACAGTGTGAGTGCAGATGTTTATCTGCAAAACTACTTATACCATAAAATGGATTAGGTTCGTCAGGTAAAAAAACAGTACTTCTCAACAGCCTGATGCTACAACCAGAATTTACAGACCCCTCTTAGCTGAGTGCTTCTTTAATCTTTCTTTCCATAACTATAAGGTAGAGCATTACAACCAACAGAAATCAGTAAACCAACATCTAAGATTAAAATTTTTATCATTTCTGTCTTTCTGTATTCAGCAAATACAGCACACTTGAAAAACAGTCTTCTTTTATCCCTCAGTATATCTATCAGTACAGGAAGCTATATATAAAAAAAAAATCACTATTCAGGTCTAATCAGAAGTTGTTCCTTGAGTCCAGCTTGACCATATACCTGTACAGATGATATCTAGTTGATAATCACTCAGCTTAAGTCAGTCTACCTTGGTTACAACCAGTAGCAGCTCTCACTCTGACTTTAAAGTATGCTCTGTAAGGTCTCTCCCTCGAGTAAAGGCTTTCAAAAACATTAAATAGTGTACAGCAAGTAATCATATCTGTCAAAGCAGTTGCAGTGATCCCATTGCTATAATTGTTTTCTATTCTGTGCCTCTGTCATGTACCAGATGGGATCAAGGCTGCATGGAGAAAATACACAATCATGCAACTCCACCCAGTACCACAGTGTATCCGTAGTTCAGGATGGCAAGAGAAACTTTATTCTTTCTGTTTTATTATCATTTTCTAGGCTTTCTTTTAAAGAAGAAAACATAATAAAATTGCTTTTTCAGGTCTTTGTTTTTTTGTTGTTTGTTTTGTGATTTTTTTTACCTCAGAAAGATGTCAGCAGAGACAGCTGTCATTTCATCCAGAGAACAAATTGCTTTAGCAGGAGGCTGTCAAAGGGAGGACAGAACTGGCCACAGGGTAAAAAGAGACTTTACTCATTGCCCCCTTTCAGGTCTATGCAAAATTTTGGGAAGACAATAGGTTGCTGTGCCTGGATACTTTGAGGGGTATTTCTTGTCTGCAAAAGGGTCTCA
The DNA here is from genome assembly GCF_036250125.1 of Pseudopipra pipra. Taxonomy (NCBI): domain Eukaryota; kingdom Metazoa; phylum Chordata; class Aves; order Passeriformes; family Pipridae; genus Pseudopipra; species Pseudopipra pipra. Next base: position 65,917,177 of record NC_087552.1, on the reverse strand, counting down.
GAGGAATATGAACCACAGAAGTACATGAGGCAAATAACACTCGATATTGTAGCAAAAGCTCAACACCTGTAACCTGAGCATATCCTAGAAAAAATTAAAGACTCATTAATAATATAAACAGTGTTAGTATTGTTCAAAGAGAAAGATGAAAGAATACTGTACAGAGAAGTTCTTCTGAACCCAATATAGATTGGGAACATCTTTACTAAAAGTGTACATGGCTGTAGAAGTATCCCTTCTAGATTATTACATGGCAATCTTCAGAGTGAATCCCTTGTTCTGGATATTGCCATATTCAAAACCACAAACTGAGTCACCACACCAAATACAAAAAAAGTTCTGAATCTTCTATATGCTCAGTAATCACTACCTTTGTGATAAGAAGCAAAAAACCATCATAAAACAAAGCTGTGTTTTATTCCAGATCCAGTCAAGTACATTCCAAATAAAGGACACCTTTCCTCAATCATGGTTAGCCAGGAACTTAAAATTGCCTAAATGTGAAAACTGCAGTGAAATACTAAAAACTGCACATAATCCTGCTTTTCTCTAATAGACAGTGATGCACTAAAAAGCAAAATTACTCCCTGTTCTTGTTCTATTTATTCCTTTCAAAAGTATGCTTTAATGATTACATTATTCTGCAACATATTTAGAAATATTTGTGCATTGCTTGCATAGCAAGATCTGGAGCTGATGTAAATACAAGATCCAAAAGACCTCCTTCTCTGTCTAGTATTTCAACTATTCATGAACATCTTTGGATTATTTGAATGAAAATAAAAGGATCGAAGTGACATTTGTACCATGAAATTCTACTGCTTCTTTGCTGTAGAGATAATAAATTCAATATATAAAAAAGGGAAAACTGATGAAGAGCCTGTTGCATTTTATGTTTTTGAGTGGTAACAAGTATAGTATGTAGGAGATGAGAAACAGAGACTGCAAAAAACTGTTCATCTCACTAAACTAAAAAAAAAAAAAATAAAAATCAAAAACTAAACAAAAACATACATGTAGAAACTTGGTCATTTTATGTGGGGTTATTCCCTGCTGCGTTAAAAGACCTTTAAAAGGTCCCTTCCAACTGAAACTATTCTAGATTATTACACAGAAGTGGAACCTTTCAGTTAGCCACTTCTTCCCTTCCCCTATTAAGAAAAGAAAATACAAAAATATGAACATCTGATTCAGACAAAGTCCAAATCCAATATGTGATAAGTTTGACCCTACAGGAGCTCTGCGAAGAAGATGAAGAAGACCACTCTTCTTCATAAAGGTCCTATGACATCGGCACGTCCCAGTGCTTCCTTCAGGCTTCCAAAGGCATTGCCATGTCCCAGTACCTTCACACAAGCATTCCTCCTCCTGGTTATGCAGCACTTGATGCTCCAATTACCTGTGTTATGAGGCTCCCACTCTGTGAGTGGGTGGACTTCAATACTGAGGAGAGAAAGTCGTGCATGTTCGGGAAGTTTCAATGTTCCCAGTGAGCTCTTCCTGCGAGAAAGCGGGTACTATTTAAATATCAGACAGTAATAGCAGGGAGATGTTCCATGTGCAAAATGCCACGAGAAGTCAAGATCTATTTTGGAGTAAAGAAATTATGGGTTGTCTTCACCAGGTAGACAAAGACAAATTCTAGCAGCTCCACTAAGCCCAAAATAATCATTAAGAAATTAAAACCATCGTGGAAAGCAGCTCAATAGTGATGATTTTGAAAAGGCTTCACCACTCAGATAATGCTGAATGGTTCAAGTTTGGAGAAGGTTATAAGTTAATGCAAAACGAAATAAGGAAAAGGACCAAGTCTTGCTCTCCAGTTCAAAAAACTTAAGTGGGAGCATATTTTGCAAGTTTTTGCATTAAACAATCAGGACAGAATTTGCCCCTCATATTAAAGCTACCTGAATGCAGATGAGGGACAATATAGTTTTGTACCATTTTTCTTTGCTTTTATTTGGAGGGGAAAAAACCCACTTTGAATACAATTTCACAGTTAGTCTATTCTGTCAACACAATTGGTCAAAAATAGATTAAATACATTACACAAATATTTTCAGATTAATTCTCCATCCAGGTTATGGTTTAGCAGTTGCTTGTATGTCTTCCAGACAGTGCTGTGCACTGGCTTTATGGTTTTCCCAATGGGTCTATAGGTATAGTGAGTACAAGAAAAGGTTGTCCAAGCTGCCCTCTGGGGACAGCAGACTACTGTACTCATAATTCTCTCCAACAGTACGGAGCTAAACAATATCCATTAATTTCTGTCTTTCTCTTTCTTGACTAATTATTTCTGAAGTTCATGTATTTCTCAAAGACCCAAATAAAGGACAACTGGTATATTTAGTCTGAGTATCAAACCCAAAACTAATTACTTGTACAAACAGACTAGTTTGGCTTTATTTCATGAAGTAGAGTAACGAAAAAAATAAAGTATATTTCCTGTCATAAAAAAGGACCTTTTAGATTGCAATTCTGCTTTGTGAACAGAATATGAGGGATTGAACAAGACAGTACAATTATTTACATGTCAACTTTTTTACTTATAACTTCATTATTAAAACATGAATATGGATATTTCATCTGCATTTTAAATTATTTCCTTCGAGGTTTTGATGACTCTAAATGCAAATTTAAGCCAATCACAGTATGTGGGTTTTAAATGATTTAGCAAAATCATTATGTTACAGATTGGTGTAGGATGCAACATTCCTTGTCATGAGCTTTAACACTCTCTGTTTGCTCACCACCTCCCAGGACTCACAAAATCCTCATGCATCTGTTAGTTCCTGGCTGAACCATACTTTCATGCAAGTGGAAATCTGTACTTCAAGGAGCTCCAATGAGTCCTACAGGTCACCCTGCCTGCATCACACCTGCAGAATAAATCCATAGATTTTTCAAAAGCATGCAGTGACTTCAGCACAAGAAACCAAGTCACATGATGAAGTTAGAAATACCCCACTCCAGAATCACTTTCAGTGCACCAAGGCAACTCGTTAAAGAGCCAATAATGAAAGTAATACCTGATCAATACTCAGTATTGAAAGCCCTGTTATGCCAATTTTTTTAGATATGGATAAATTTTCTTTGACAATCTCTTTGTACTATATGCTGTGATGCTTTTTGTTTTGAAACACCCTTTCTTTAGAAATAATAAAGGAAGGGATTAATCATATTCAAAGTATCTTAAAACTATTCACTAGCAGCATGATAGATTTTTTTTTTCACCATGTGCTCAGGATCCAATTACATTCCCACCAGTTAACATGAGCACTTTGGATACACATATATGACATGCTATGCCACAATGATTTTGAGGGCTGATCTCGAACACTGAAGTGTTTTGCAATACATTGCTTAGAACTATCTGAGATTATTTTGATGGATGTTTACAGGAATATGAGAAGATAATTGGAAGGAATCCAGCTGAAACAAATAAATATAAGGTTCTTTAAACATGTAGCTCCAAATTCAGTTCCAAGATTGAGATGTTCTGAAACATGTGAACACACCCACTCACCCTTAAAGCGATGTTAATAAGCACCTCTATCCTAGCTGACAGCAGCCAAACAGTCTCAATCGCAAACCACCCCCAATTATATTAATAGAAACATGAATAATCCATACCAAAGAATGTATCTGAGTCAGTAATGTGAAATTATACAGTGGCTCCCTAAAATAGTGACCTTTAGTTCACAAACTAAGTTTGCTATCCCCATTTTAATTTGTTTTAAATCCACAGTGCCATTGCTACAGTTTAACCTTGTCAGACAAGAGAGTGCATGACTATCTCAGTGCTACAAAAGCCAAAGCCAGCAGATCTCTATTTTTGTCCAGAGGACTGGATCTTACATAGCATTAAGATTTTTTAACTACTCGGGAATCGCAGATTGGAACACAGCAATACATAAAAATCTGAAAGTAAGACCTTCTCTTCTTAATTCTCACTCACATGAATTGATTTCACTTTTATATACAAACACCACTAACCATAGCCCAGGCTGAAGAAAAGTGAGGCGGAGGTATCTGACAAACAACTCCATATTTTGAGAATACTCTTGAGTCAATGTCTACAACATGCCATGCTTGAGCTAGAATCACGTCATCTAATCCTTTATGTAAACCCACCAAATTCCATTTTATAGTATCAAGGATTATTAGTTTGCTACTATGCTGCAAAAATTGAAAGAAACTTCTGTTTATTCACGGGAGCTTTGTATTTATTTCTTCTTTAAATGACATCTGAAAATACATGTGGGTCTATTCCATGGCTGTTATTTCAATCTAAAACTTCCTGATTTTGTTGTAGGATTAATTCTTCAGAGTATAACCTGGAATTTTGATTTTCATTTCAGTATTACGGGTCTCACAGTGGGCTACTTTTTTTTCTGTACTGTATTAAAATTGTGTATTTCTTGAAAAAAAGCTCAATTTTCCTTACCAGAATATTTTGTTTGTGCACACAGACTAGAATTTTAGTGAAAATATCAAATAAGGTCACTTACTTTATATAATCATACCAAAAAGGCATAAATAGCAAATTTTTAACATCTGCAGAAGAAAATGAGTTAGGACAAATTGCAAGCAGTACTGAGACTGGAGAAACTCAATGACCAAGATCTTGTATTCAGTTCTCATGCAAACATCTTGTGAATGAACAAATTTGCAATACTGGAAGAGGAGTTACTCTGAAACACTGAATATTAAAATATCACCATGAAAGCAGTTGAAGACTTCTATCAATCCCCACCAATTCACAGTCATTCCACATGCCTACACACAAACTCCCCCGGGTACAAACAAAACTACAGGAAAAACTTTGTGTAGTTGGAGAAAAACAAATGCCAAAACATATGGGTATATGGGTAGTACTAGGATTAATGGGATCAGTCAGACTGTCTTCATAAAATATGAAGTTCACTCACACTGCATGCAAACCATGAATCTCTGCTCCCTCACCCATTTTGTTTCTGAGGTGGGTTTGGTTCAGCGACTGTCTCAGAAGCACACTCTGGCTAGTCCTCAACCTTCTCCCTTTAAAGCTTCCAGGCTTCATCCTGCTGTGGTGGACTGGGACTGCAAGGTCATGAGGAAGCTGAGAAAGCAGCAACTTCAGTGATGCAGAAGTTGCTGCAAAGTGACCAATCGAGATTCCAAGCCTTGTAATCTCACATATACTTTCAAAAATAGCCTGCCATATTAAGAGATGTCTTATTGCACTATTGCCAAAATAATTCACAAATCTTGTGCTGCAGCTTCAGTTCCATTATCTGGATTTCTGCCTCTGAATATATTCTGAGTTCAAGGGAAAGCTCACAAAGTAAATACTCCTAAACTCATCTCAGTCTTTTATATTCTGTAGAATATAAATCTCTTTTGAAAAATCTGAAAAAGTCAGTTCATTTTGCCAAGAAATTATTCTATTAATTTTCTTTATAGATATTTTTCATTTATACCTTTTTATGACTAGTAATTATAATGCATTACCGTTCCTCTCAATAAAATGATCATTACTGCATAATAGCAATGCCTAGCATATGACTGAATGAAGATTTTTTATTAAGAGGATTTTTAACAGCTGACTCAATCAATAGATTAATGTAATTAAAATGCCAGTCATTTCATCCTAGGCCAACATGTAATTTTGTGTTAATTGGAAGAAGTTTCTTTTTCTTTTTCATTAGGGGTCCTTAATTTTCAGTTAAAACTTAGGTCAACTTTGATACAACCATGCCATATGATTTTGAAAACTTATATCTAGTTTTAAAGGTATCAATATGAAACATGAAGAATTATGATACTTGTAAGTATCTAGGTCCCCTCCACTTCTTTGTTTTGGTAGTTTGTTTTTTCCTAACAATATTAAATTAACTCAGATTACAAATGGCTTTGGTATGAGTTTGTGTCAAGCAAACTTAACACAAACTAAAAGTAAAGGCATAAAAGTGTCTACTTCTAGCCTACAGGCTGAATTAAGTTTTTAGGTGTTATTTGGCAGAAGACATTGTGGAAGCAGATAGAGAACGGACAAGTTCTCCTTTGAAAAGTTTATGGCTTGGATCCCACAAAGTTTAATTGCAATTGACTGAATATTTTTATTGGACTTATTTAAACTCTGTAAAGGATAAGGACTACAAGAGTTTTCCAGATCTACAAGATTTCATTGGTATCTTGCTCAGTGCAGGTAAATACCTACATTCCTTTGCTTTTACTGTATAGGTGCATTTGAAGGGTCAGCCTTTTTGACTACAGTAAGTTTTGCTTTCTGAGTTCAATGCCCATCAGAAAGCTTTCATTGGGAAATAAATGTTTCCTCCATTTTGACTTCTTTCTTCAGAAGAACACCATAGTTTCCCAAATTTTTAACAGAAGACAACTTTCTGATGATTCTGTGTTTATCAGAATGGGGTTTTTTTTCGCTAGTTTTGGGCTCCCTCGTCCTGTCTGAGCACAGAGAAATTTGGGCTTGCTCACAGTGTTGGAGGTTCCCAAGCCTTGATTCTGGTCATCAGGAGTGAAAGAGGAAGGAAATATGGTGCCATCTCCTTGTTGTTCTACCTCTGTTTTTGAGCCATCTCTACTCCTGTCTAAAGTAGCCAAAAATAGGGATTGGCTGTAAAAGCCAGCCCTCCTCCTGACCGACATACACTGCTTGTAATGAGAAACTGAAACATTATGACACACTACTTCTTCTCCCAAATTATACACAACACTGATTATGTCAACCACATATTAATGGTAGGGGTACAAAAATATCAAAGTAACTTACAGCCTCCTTGAAAATCAAGGACCAGACAGGAGACAGAGCCTGTGGGAAGAATCAGGGTTCTGTAAGAGGAATTGCATGGATATTTCTACCTTATGTGATGGGGTACCAGAAAAAAAGGGAATAAGAAGGGATGAATTAATCTTTTTCTTTGATGAGATTTAGATCATTCTTCTTTCTAATATCTAACCTAAACCTCCCCTGGCACAACTTGAGACCATGCCCTCTTGTCTTGCTGATAGTTGCCTGGGAAAAGAGACCAACCCCCACCTGGCTACAACCTCCTGTCAGGTAGTTGTAGAGCGATGCCCGGAGAAAAATCTATGCCTTCCCCCTTCTTAATATCAGAACCTATAGTTGGATAGGTGATCAGACAGAGCAAAGACTCAAGTATGAGACATAACTGGAGACAGGTCAGTCAAAGAATCCAGGAATAAATACATCTACTTTCAAGAGCTCTGTAAAAAGCAGAGAAATGGGTATTCAATTAGCCCACTTCAGTGGGCTAATGCAGCTGCCAGCACTCAACAGTTTGAAATTATTTATATGGAAATGCTCCATGCTTGCATTCAAAGAGCAACTCCATACATGATTCTCATCAGTCCTTCCACAGTTTCATCACAGACTTTAGCAAAATAAGCATCCTAACTTAGGTACTTTATTACAAATGTAACCACAGTCCTTCATTATGTGATGACTACTAATTTTTATACAACATGTTTTCTAGAGCTAGTATTCTACCAATATCTGAGTACAATATTTTAAGATCATTTCAGGTCTACTTAGAGCACACTGCAGACTTGACTGCAATTTAGAGATACTTTAAGCCAGAGAAAATGTTTCCAAAGGATTATTAAGCCTACTGCACTTTCAAAAGCATGAAGATGCACAAAGATGTAGTTTGAGACCTGTTGGTGGATTTTGGTGCTAATGCAGCTAAAGAGCTCAGCAATTTTTCTTACACTCTAGGCTGCAAAGTGTCAGACCAGTTGTGACAAACTACTGAGATTTATGTATTCAACAAGAGAAGATAAGCAGTTTTGAGTTCCACATGTCAGACAAGTTGTAGCCCTGCCCAAGGACTGTGGGATGTACCACAGAGCTTCACTTCCCTAATGTATGGAGGTGGATTTCATTAGGCAGAGATGTGGAAGCACAAATCTCAGGAAGGTCAGCTGAAAGCTACTAAAATCTGACTTCCTTGTTGTGTCTATGCTGTATTAATCTGATGATTGTCTTTAAGGAAAGAGGAAACATTTACTAATGGTGCTTGATTCCAGAGATAAACTGACAAGCTGCAAGCTGCAGGCAAACTGAACTCTTGAGAGGCCTCAGAGTTCATCTCATATACTACAGACCTCATTAAACTGAGGGTAGTTCAGTTCACAGCATGGTCTCCTCTTTAACTTATCAAAAGAGTGAAGGTGGGTCACTCCTTGAAAACATCCATCCCTTGATTTAATTAAGAACTATCTAACCTATCCCTTTTATCCTGAGCAAAAATTTCTCAGGAAGTCATTAAAAATCATAATGCTCCTATACATACATATCATCCCAAAGACCTTCCTCAGGTCCCAAATTTTCCAGCCAGAAAAAAACCATTTGATAATCGCAAGATCATTTCATACAATATTCCTGCTGCTTTGCCTAGCTTTCCAATTCCCCCACTTCCCGCCTATGACTCCTCATCAAGTCCTCTTCTTTTACTCCCTCGTATCCCTTTATCATGTTGAGTAACTTCTTCCAGATGCTTCCCACCACCTGGTACAGGTTGGCTCTAACTGATGATTGATGAGCACTAAGCAGCCTGCTCTGCTTCCTGGGACCTCAGCTAACAGAAGGGTTTCAGCTCTGCCTAGAACTCCCTTTTTAAATTTTTATCTTATGTGAAATACAAATGACCACAGCAATGGTTAATTATGAAATAGGAGCACAGATCTTCCAAAGGGCTATTACAAAATACCAAATAAATGAAAACATACAAAATGTGCAAAAAATCAACCACTGAGGCAATTAATAGTCTAAAGATGTTTTTACATTACCCAACACTTCATAAAGAACACCAAGCAGGAAAAAAGAGCATGTGTGCAAAATTTCAAGTTGCAAACCAATCAAACTGACCTAACAAGATTTCATTAACATCAGCTTATTTTTAATAGTTATTTTTAAAGGTCTCTTATAATAAATAAATCCTTTTTTCAGATATAAGCAGTCTCTGGAATCAGTTACTGCATACTTTTCCATTTAACTCACAGGTGTAACCATTTCACGTTCACAGCCCTTGTTACAGGTAGGAAATATTGTGATAAGAAAAATCAACTGACAGTGCATTTCCCCTGGCAGAATTTCTTAAGGAAAACATATTATATGAAAAGAAAACTTTTTATTGCTATTTACCTTTTCTTTATTTTATCCTTATTTATTTATCTTTAATCTTTATTTATTTATTAATAAAATGTGCGCCTTCTATGACAAGTGTTGTGCTCACTGATGTTCTTTGCTTTCATTAACATTCTGTAAGAAATAGAGATTCAAAAGGACACATCTTTGTACTTTATGTTCTGTATTGTCTTTGGAAAACATGGACACAGCATCCAGGACCACCAAAGGTCACTAGAAGTCCTGCAAATAACCTCGGTTCACACACAGAGCTGTGGCTCTGTGTCTGCAGCTGGCTCTTCTCAAGGAGTCAGGGCAGCATGACCGCTGAAGCACTGCCCTCCAACTTCCTTCAGCAGGGAATTTCTAACATACAGGAACTTATTTGACATCATCTTTAGCACAAGACAAATTCATTAACCCTTTCCTGCCAAATAAAATGGGTATTTGAAGGGTGATTGCTGTCAAAGAGGCACATTTCCATGGGAAGGACAATCTATACCAGTGCAGGTAGGTAAAGTTTAGTATGTCTTAGAAAATATAAAAAGCCTCCAAATAGCTTTCACATGACATTCTCTTGTATTTGGCCAACCAACTTAATCTTATTCATTAAAATCACTGGCTGCTATCAAAAGGTTTCCCAGCTTTTTTTTTTTTTGTAACATTAATACATTTCCATTTCACTTTACAAGATTTTCTCTAATAAGAAAATCCTAATGAGTTCAGTTTTCTGAAGCAACCCAGACTTCAGCACAAGAATTATATCCAGTTTAAAAGGAATACAATTCTCTGCTGAAACTGTAAACCCACAAAAAATGTAATTCAATTAAGAGAATTATATACCAATGTTGATTGTTTTTTTCAAGAAACTTAGAAACTTTTCCAACTTGTTTCTAATTGAAAACTACACGCTGAAAAACAATTCAGCAGCACAGGGCAACTAGTTCACCAAATAGGAGTTTTTATATCCCTTTACAAAGTAGGGCACAAATGAAACTTTCTTCTAAGTCTTGTCTTTTTATTCTTGTTCCCCAAGCTTTACTTTTGTCTATGATCTCCTTTTTTGGAACTTTGAAAGACCACACATATTTTACCTATTTTTTTTGGTTTTTCCAGTCAGCTGCATTTAAACTGGTTTTAAAGCCTTTGGTTTTGCCCAAATTAAACCTGAACGGCCATTCTCCCCACAATCCTATCACTTTCCCTTTCACCTTGCAGAAATCTCAAAACCATCGGGACTCAAACCCCTTAACAAATTCTTATGCACCTTGCAGGACAAAATCATAGTACTACTATGTTAGACCACTACTGAATTTTTATTTGTCTTTTAAATATCTTTCTTTGTCCTCTAATGAGATTTACCGCACCTTTGCCTCATTGCTGAGGGGTCAGAATATCATACACAGCCAGATCAAAGGGACTTAGTCTTGTTCCAGTCTCACAACATGCTGGAATTTCCTGTGCTGCACATAGTTTTTTCTCAGTCCTTCTTTTTCCTGGCCACTTGACGCAGACAAGGTCCTTCCAGCCAAGAAGAAGTGGGAACAACTCTTTTCAGAGTCTGTTCACACTCAGAAGACGCACAACACTTCTTTTCCCATCACAGGACAAATCAGGGACATACTGTTCTCTAGTCTCTATTAACATCAAAGATGGAAAACCATTAAAAGTGTTTTTTTTTCTAATCAGTTGGTCTTTTACCTCAAAACACCTACTTCTCCTGATTGGGATGTCAAAAGCTAGACCCTCTCATACCTTCTCTTGTAGAAATTTTTCCTGTCAAGTCCTTGAATGTATGTAACATTCAAAGGTTGATTGTAGTGAAAATTGTGGTTGCTCAGTACCTTTCAGCATTTGACCTTTCTATCAGGAAGGTCAGAGGACTTTTTCCCATCAGTAGAAAAGCCTGAACCTTTACTCTAAGTGAATGCCAGAAAACTGTTATTCTTTTTCATCTCCTAGAGTTGCTATGGTTAGAGCTTGATTCTTCAAAAGTTAAGTGCCTAAAAGTTTGCAGGCAAAAGCCCAGTATGCCTTTGTTTTATAAAAAGCTTTTCTGAAATTCGTGGCTGTGAAGTACCAGCATGACTGTGCCCTGAGTTCTGAAGAGTTGTTTGTAGAGCACCTAGTTGGCCTTGGTTTGATTTACCTCAGATTCTTTCAGCTGCAGGCAGCTCTCACTACTGGTTCTTACCCAGTTTTTCTGTTCCCCACAGTGGTACAGTAAGTAAAGACACACTGCAAACTCCTGCTTCTTTGCTTCACATCCTGGTGGTTTAACATCTGATTTTGTCTGAGTTTGTACCAGATATTTGAGCACATACAAAGGGACATAGAATGAGCCATTCCCTTAGTAATTAAGGGAATTACCATGAGATTAGATCTGGGTATAAGAAAGCAAAAAACTCACCAAATTAAAAGTTCCTTACTGTGATCCATAATAGAGCAGTTACTACTCTAAACCCATCACATGCTGCAGCTTGTAGAATTTATATCCTCCAAACCTGTCCTTTCAAACACAAAGGATAGCTCTCTGTTAGAATCTACATGGTACCAGTGGTTGACATTTACCATTTACTGATGTAGAAATCTCTGCTGGCATTAATAAAGACTGCTGTACAAAAAATGATGGCATTGTATGGCTCCAATACTTTTTTTAGTCCAGCACAACATTAGATGCCCATTAAACCATAAGCATGTTCCTAAGTGCTTTTCTGGATCTGGGCCACAAACAGATCCTTGAAATCAGGCTGGAGAAGGGCCCCACAAATACAAGGTTGACTAACCAAAGTCTGAGCACTAAGATATATAGCATTTCCTGTAAATTTCTCTATAATCAGGCTTAATCATGTTAACATGGAGATATTTTTTGGTTGGTCTAACATTGATTATATGGAGGTACTTGACACAAAACAAGTGCAACGAAACCAAGCCTGCATGACAAGTTCTGTCCTTTGAAGTTTACATGGTAGAATATTCCTTAATAACAGGTTGAAACTGAATAAGGACACCCTTACCCTGCAAAATTTATTTACATTTCTTCTTTTGAAAGATAAAGCATAGAAGAAAATGAGAAGACTTTCCTTGTCTGAAACAGAAGAAGAGCTGATAGAATGCTTCTGAGATGACAAATGTGATTACCATATTAATCACATTTAGCTTAATATTATTATTTCACTTTGTCTACTTTAAAAAAAGCCTAAGCAAGAGACAGGGATATTTCTCTTAACAACATCAGTGCTTATCTTTATGATGTTACAGACCCTGGGGAAGTCTGCACATTGGCAGCAGGCTTCTTAAATTGGTCAAGACTGCTATGAGAAGTAAGCTGGGAGAATATAAATGAACTCTGATAGCAATAGGATATAAGAGAAAAGGAAAAAAAATAACAGAAAGCATTCAGAGGTTTTTCCCTCAGTAGGGAGTGGAGATTGAGTTAAACAACCTTGTTGATGCAATTCTCAAGCAATGGAAGTTAAGCTGTGACCTCCATATCTGTTGTGAGTAGTTATGAAATATGAACACACAAAAGCTAACTTTTTCTTCAAAGTGCAACTAAACGGAAGATTGAAAAATACCAATCTGTTTTAACTGGAATGAGATTCACTCCTGACCTTAATCTGTTGGTTTGGCTTTATAATGTGAAAACTACCCAAGTCTTGACCTGTAACAATTCTCCCTAGAGCTGACTTCCAAATAAATAATAAAATTTTAAAAAGGAAATTAAAAGTTAAAAAAAGTGGTAACTATAGTAAGACAATGTGATCTTAAGTTGTAAATTCATGGCCAATTTAAATATTTGTGGGAACAATAGCCCAGTTTGGTTTAAGTTGTTCAGAATATATTGGGCATTGGAAGGCCACTGTGTTTGCCACCTTCTTGACAGCATTATTTTTAAGACACTTGACACATTCTTTTGACATCTATTTGGCTACTGAAAGGCTTCCTTCACTTTGGAAATTCCTGAGCTGTTGAATATCCAGTATATTGTAGGAAAGGTGAAGTGAACCCATTGCACCCAGACCAGTAGGCACATATTTTCATGCTCTCTCATTAGCTGGGAGACATAAGTTAATAACTTGTCTGACAATCACTGTTGCATCAACTACCCCTTTTTGTCCTCAGTTTTCCAGGTTCCTCTGCCATAGGGTGCTCCTGCTCATCATGCAGGTGAATTAAAGCACTTTATTCCTTCCATGCACTGTTCAGTGATCCAAACCTACACATAGATATCCTACAGATTGTGTCTACAGTCCACAGAAAGATGTGAATGTTAAAGACACAAAAGTTTAGTAAGAGGAGGTAAATATTTTCTCTCATTGCTGCTAAGGAACGGGAAAAGATTGATCAATCTCTATACAAAAGTGGGATATAATCTAAATAAGCTGTTTTCTTCCACCTACCACTAAGGAACAGAAAAAGGGAGGAGAGGAGGAAGAGAGAGACAAAGAGGTGTTTCAATACCAGTGAAAACTATTTGCATACCATTGTTGCAGGTACAATACATGGACTGGAATAAGAAATCATCAGTATATGTAACTTGAGTCTAATCTTCCTGTTGACCAAATAATTATACAGAAACATTCCCTTTCACAACAAGAGAAAATTGCCCCACTCTGTTGAAGTCTATGGAAAATGGTATGATTTAATTGCTGTTGGACAAGCTCCAGATCTTGGCTAAATTGCAAAGAAAATCAAGTCTACTCTCTACTTATGACTGCATGGGCATGATTTCCACTACAGCACAGAAAAATGAGAAAGGATTTAAAATGTCCCTTTTGCAAGGGAGAGACCAGAGTCAATTTGTAATGACTAGTTGACTACAGCCAAGATGCTGATGCTGAGACCGATTAATTGAGAAAAATTAACACTACCTTTGTTATAATAAGGAAGTCCAATTGATCTTGAGCTACTAAGATGCATCCATTTTACCGGCTGGCAATCAGCATTTCATTAACACAGTGAAAAATCCATTGCACTGGATGAAAACCCCACTGCCACACCTGCAGTCCGCAGGATTGTTTTTCATTCCTCTAAGTCAGAGTAGTTGAACCCATGGGAGTTTTTCCCTGGGGAATTTCATTTAACAAACTCCTGTAATTGCAAAACACAGAGCACCATGAAAGCATTTATTCTTTCTCTACGTACTTTAGTGTCAGCCTGCTCTTTCAGTCTTGGTTTTTGGACAGGTTTGGTGACAGCATCTGAAGTGTCTTTTTTCTGTGAACGTGATAAACATTTGTTATATGACTGCTGCAATTATGGAAGGGGTTTTATAATATTCCAGACCCCTTCCAGTCTTATGCTTTAGATAACCTACTAATAGAAATAATGCACCTGTAAGTAGTTAAGGTGTATGTGCTCACGGGATTTGTCAGAGGAGTGGCTTTAGTAGAGTTGACATGCAGTTAGATTGTAACAGAAATCATCTCACACTGTATATCACTACTTTACTTTCTTCTTCTGTCTTGTATTTCTTTTTCATTTGATTATTTCTTGAACTGGTGTCTGGTTCTGCTGCCATGATTGTAGCTACACTGACACTTCCATTAAGAAGTTGCTTAGAATTTTTCTGCTCTAATTTAAATTCTCAAGACTAGGGAATACATCTTCTGCCCACACACATTTCTTTTTGTTTGTTTGTACGTTCACACCTTACATTTTAGCTCTTTATGACAGCTCAAGCCTTTCAAAACTCTGAAATGTTGATTTGCCATGGGGACAAATTCTGGTTTCAGTTACGGGTAAATAAATCCAAAATAATTCCAGGGAAGCCCCATGTGGCCAAAAGCATAACCGAATCTATAATAGCCATACTTCAAATAAGTCTTGGAATCTATCATTGCTGAAGTCTCAATATAATGACATGTCATCATGAATGAATAGTTCTTAGTGCTATAATATTCCTATAGTAATAGGCATGCAGCACCCAGGATGCCTAAGAAGGTTGGAGTCCAAAGGTTTTGAAAAACTAGTCACAGGTATGCAGACAACAACCCTGATGAAAGAGGCCATCAGTATACACCTTTGTATGCTGGGAATCTGATGCAGAACTCCTAAGTGTAAGAGCATTAAATGGACAAGACTATTTTGTCATTTACATGTAACTGCCTACACCAGAAGTAGTCTTGTAGAAGCCTGTCTTCATTTATTTACAGGGACAATCCCAATATTAGACCCATTGAATGAAAACCCCTTCTCCCTTGAAATAAAACAATCTCAAAGCCAGTGGTTTTAAATACAGACTGGAACTTATCATTTGAAAAATGGAAACTCCATTTCTTTCTAAAACCATGTGTGGGCTTTAGCAAACGTGTTCAAAATTCAGTTTCTGACTGAATATCTATTAGGTCCCCTTAGGCTGAAGTAGATGGAGACATCAAATTTCTTTCTCATGACTCCATTTCATTATTAGTATGAAAGGTCAAGTGAATTTTATATTTCAGTCTTAAAGTGGTTATATTTGGGATCAATTTCAGCTTGTATGGAAAGGAAACAGGAGTACTTTGCCAAGATACTTGTTTTCAGGATCTACCGCTTGTAGTCCTGAGCTGATAGCAGTTAAATCATCAGTTCTGAGATGAACCTCGTTCCCAGGGACAATAGAAAAATTGTTTTCTTGACTAACAATGTTTGTTTAAAATTACTTCTCTACCTGATGACCTCATAGGGTTTTGCAATGGCTCCTCAGAACCCTGAAAAATTTCCAGATACCCCATGTGTATTATTCTCTGTCTGCCAGTTTCTACATTCCTGAAAAAACTTCACCCACTGAGCTCAATCCTCCTCATAATGCTTCAACACATCTACTATTAGTACATGGAATGTAATAACATTATCACCAATCATGTTGTATTTCTATTATCTTTTTGATATTATATATTACTCCTTATTTGCAACATGAAAACTGATATCCTCATTAGAACTGTATATACGTGGCACCTCAGAATATGGTTTTAAAACAGGCACAGCAACATACCTATAGTTTCATTATTGGCTTTATCACTCATATTATCAGTATCATCACTCAGAATACTCCTACTTATGAGACTTGTACGCAAATCATTGATGTTACACTCTTCCCACTATGCTATTGTACATTACATGATAACATCTTCACTTTTTTTTATGACCTACATTCTGCCATGTCTTACAATAAGACAAACAAAATCATTTAGAAACAATGTCTAACAGAATTTTGTGCAACAGCAACAGTTTACAGAATTGTGTATTGAAATGCATAAAACAATATACAATTCTTTAGTTTAATAATGTAAGTGATGGGGAGTGAGTAATTTGTCCACTTTACTATTCTTGTTGCTAATGTTAAATTTTTTTTAGAGACTTTCTTTGATTGCTGTCAAGTGACTTCAGGGAAAAAGGTGTATGTAATAAAGTATTGATTTTGTTTCATAAATCAACAGGGTTTTCCATTGGAATTTTATTCAAACTCAGGAAACTGTTCCTGGAACGTAGGAGAGAGAGAGAAATTCAAATATCGCCTTTCTTAGAAGACATAAAGCTAAAATTGTACTATGAGAACTACCCTAAGAGATCAAAGACTTAATAATCAAAAACCTTTTGGTTTCAGTAAAAGGTTCAACAAAATGGAATTTGGAAGCACACTTTGTCAAGGAGCTTATTTAATATGCACTACTAATGCTTTAGCCTGAAGGCACAAATACTATTTAAAGCAGAGACTGTTTGCTATATACTTACATATAGCAGTTCATCCGGCCCTTCTTTGCAAGATGCCCTCTCTCCAGTTAATAAATTAAAAGCTGAATTCTACTTCAAGTTCTATTAGTGGGTTTGCATTAGATTGAAATTTGGCCTCCAGTGCCTGATGGTTACACTACTTGCTATCTTTAGAAATATTAACCAGTATAACTACAGAAAGCAGACATTGCAAGGAAAGTCCACAAGGAGGAATTTCTCTGTTGTATCAGAGTACAACGATTCTTTACTGGGAATCATCAGGTCATTGAAGCTGTGTTAGATTGCTTGATATCCCTCCAGCTGTGCTTCAGAGAAAAGAGGGGTTTCCCTTAATTGTTAGCATTGGGCTTTCGATGGGAGGAATAAACTGAGAAGGACCATTCTAGGGAGTATTAAAAGACTTCAGACAGTATCAGAACATACATTTTGTTCTTAAATTAAAGTTTCTAAAGGGAGAAGAAGCAACATCCCGATATTTAGAATTCTTTTGAAGAAAAAAATCAAACCTGCAAAACCGGATTAAAGCATGAGAGCCCTCTGTCAGCTTTGTGAATTCATTCACTGTGCAATGTAACTCCAAGCTTTATAGATTTGCCTGTTGCCTGTGAGATGACCTTGAACAGGTCATTCAGCTACTTTGCCTCCATAGCATCTGTCTGTATTATTCTTCTCAAAGAGGATCTCCTCATCTATTCAGGCCTTACAGATAAAGATAAAAGACAATTTTTCTTCCCTTGTTTTTTTCCAATCCGTTATACTTCAGCGTGTTCAGTTGCACAAGTTCTGCTCTACTGGATATTTAAGTGAATTCACAATACACTGGCTGTTCACAAAACAGGGATAATGAAAAAACTGAGTTCTGTTATTTGGAAATTTTGAATTTTGCCTTCTTTTTCTCTTTCTTCCACTCCCTCCTGTTTATCTCTCTCTTAAACACTTCATGCACTAATTTTGCCATATGAATTTTTTCTCTGCCTTTTCCTTTTCTTTCTTTCGTCTTCTTGGTTTTGTTTTTAATTTGTTCCTTTCTTTTCCCTTGACAAGACCTCATTCAATAGACCCTCAGACTGCCACTGGCAAAACTACTACTTATTTCAGGGCACACAGGACTGGGACCTTTTCTCCACCTCCTCATCACCATCTTTACTGATTACCTGATAGTCACATACTCCATATCTTTTCCTCTGCTTCTATCAGGTCTCCCAGCTCTGCGTTTTCTCTGTGCACATACCCCTTTCCTCAGCCGGGGTTACAGGCTGACTTGGTCAGCCAGCCTCTGCACCACACAAGCCATAAAGTCCCTGATTAGGGGTGTGAGGTTATCTTTTCAAACTATTTTCAAGACACTCATTTTTTACCCCCTCATCACCAACATCACATGCCAAGAGCTATCAGAACTGTGTCACTCCATTGCAGTTAAATCTTGGATAATAAGTGAACTTTAACAAAGATAAAAGCACAGCTATATAGCTCACAGGTATATGTACACACACAGAGTGTATAACTATTTTCAGACTGAAAATGTGGACACTATTTTTAGAAGTCTAATCTAATCACATGCTCATGCCATTCATGCACATCCTTCCCATACCATGGATAAAAGGAAGCAGTACTCTAAGCACCAAAACAAGTAGCTCTAACTTCTGTCTTCTCTTTTTATTTGTTTCTCATCTTCAATGCCATTGGCTACATGCTTTTCCCCAAGATGACAGTCTCCTGTTCACTTTTGTATTGAGAAGGGGAGGGAGGAAAGAAAAAAATTCATTGCCTTTCCTACTTTCCAAAGAAGTCAATCTTATTCTGCTTACTCTGACAGAGGTAGAAGCAACTTCATCAGTAAGCTAAAATTGTGATTCTGTTAATGTGAGCATCATTTAGTCTCACTTACCAAGAACATGCTGTCTCCTGCTAAACTGAAAAGGCTTCTGTTTTCACAGGATGTGCCATTTTAGCACCATGACTCTACAATGCAGGGCCAGTTTTCAGTGGCTTGGCCAGAAAAATCTTTCTTTCTTTACCTTGCCCCAACTTGAATACTACAGAGCTATTCAGAACCAGGATTGGTAACATCTTAGCTGCCCCATCAGTATTTGGCAGAAGCTGTCAGTCAGTTCACTTTCATGCTTCAGAGACTCCCTGCACTGACTGTACAGCCAAATTGTCCCATATGTGAGAGACAAGCAATTTTTTTTCACAGTTGTTACACGTTTGAGGAAATATGCTGCACCCATGCCCTGAGCAGTTATGACCACCTCAAATAAGGAGCTGAGTTTTCAAAAAACTGTTTTCTCATCTCTGCTTCACGGCACAAAGCCCACAAGGCTACTGCAGCTGCTTTTGCAGAAATGCCACATGCAGAACTGACATATTGAATGGGGAAGGCTGGCAGAATGAAAATGAAGGAGTTAAAAAATGCTACTAAGTGATTATAGTCTTCAACAAGTCCTTCTGAAGAAGGCAACGTAACTGCACAAGGAGGAAAGGAGCTGCAGATAAGTCCTGGATTTCTAAGGAAATACTGTCCTTAATCCCAAAGGGTTCTGAAAGCAGTGAGAAACCAAGAAGGAAAAGAAAACTTTTTCCTATTCATGACTCTCTTGAGCTGGTCTGGAATGGGTTATCAAAAGTCTTTTCACCCATTCCTAAAGGATTAAACCATGTAACATAACAGTTAAACCAGTATTTTCTCTAGCATGGAGCAGATAGGAGAGCATGCATGGGAAAGTGGAATACCTGGGGAGCCTGGGGCATTTGTTCTTCTTTGTAAAGGAAACATCTGTAAGTGGCATTAAACACAGCCTGTGCCAACGAACTGCACACAGGGTCAGAGTCAACTACCACTGGCTTGAAAGCCTGCTCAGTCCAACAGGAAACTTGAAGCATGAAAGGTCAGAGATTCACTGCTAAACATGGGAATGCAGCACGTTTCCTGCAGAGAGAGCTCGAGCCAAACACCCTTCTAAGTTTGGGATAACGATGTTCCTGTATCCAAACTGAAAATAGCAGCTGCACGCAAATCTGCATCCTCACGAGGTGTGTAGGGAGAATATTCTTCCCACAACTTTTATTTGTTCATCCCTCAGGTAATCTACAAGGCTCCCTTCCTGAAATGGCTTTTGATTAAATATTAAGAGATAGACAAAAATAAAATAAGATCAAGGTTCTGATAGAAAACAAGATAATAATATCTGGGCTGAGGGCAGAGGAAGAGAAGCAGCATAGTTAAGGAAGATGTTAGTTCTAATGGCAAACATTACTGAGATTGAGCATATGTGTTTCAGATTGTTCTTACACATTTGATTACTTGAACTTTGATGCAATTATCTTATTACTTATCCATACTTAGAATGGAGTTGAAATAAGTCTAAGGAAATAATAAAATCAGTCAAGCAAATATTTTTTCTAAGTTTACATTCAGAGAAGCAAAATGTACTTGTTGGCCTTTTACCATAATGGATAAAGATGGTGAAAAAAACCAAATTTTACTCATCTCACTGAAAAAAAAAATGCCTAAAGGATATGTGTGAATAGGATGTTGCAAAACTGAAATTAATAAATAAGAGAGTATAGCATATGAATGGATGTTCTGTTTAATAATGCATGTTGTCTTTACTAAGAAAATAAGGGCCTGGCTTTTTTATCTCTACAACATAGGGAGCAGAGATAAATAATTTCTCAGTGTGGAAAAAAGAATTCTGTTCAGCTCCCTGAAGGTTTGATTCTGCCCTGTGTCATGGTGATGTCCAGTTGGGAACAGTTTGGCTGCAGTCAGTCTGCTCAAGTAACAGAGATTGAAACCTGAGACTTTGTCAGTATTAAAAAAAATTGCAGCAACTAGAATTGGTAACTGCAGAGAGTATGGTTCCCTAACAAAGGAGAATATTTGCATCAAAGGCTGGGGTTGTGTATCTGTGCTTTCACCATCCTTTTTTTCTGGGTAGGGTGCGTAGTTTAATTGTAACATTGAAGTAAACCAGTATCAAGCTTCCCATATCCCCAACACCTCCTAGGAGAGTCTCCCCTTCTGCACTTCAATTGCAGGGCGAAAATTAGTTATATAAAGGAGTCATGGATTCCACAAAACTGTATTGAACTCACACAGAAACACTTCTATTGAATTGAAAGCCATCCCTGGTTTTGTTTCTTGCTGTATCCTGCCATGAGAAATGTACAACACCAACCCTGCAGTGGTTGTAGGTACTGTACAAATATACACTATCAACGGGGCACCTGTCATAGTTCTTCTGCTCTCTGACCAAGCTGGGATGCGTGGCAGCTGGAATAAAGTTTCTTACCAGCATCCACAGGAATCAGTCCAATAATGAAGGAAAAACAGAGTTGTTTCAATAATTTCTTCCGGAAAGTAAAGCAATCTGACTTCTCAAAGTCAAAATGAAAATAATTTCAAGACTTCATACAACTCTGCTGGCTTCAAAGGATGAAATCCAAGTACAGCCAGTGACAGGTAAGCCCTCCGAGGCATTGCCCCAGCCGCCCTCCTGAGTTGGCTGACAAACCATACCAATTTTATCCAATACTTTTCCACTGAGAACATACCAGCGGGAAATGCCAACGTATTAAAATAAAATAGTTCAGTAGGTTGCTGTCTGTTCAACAGGATAACAGAGACTGAAATCCTGTGTGTGACAAATTCATGTGAAAAACAACATCAAAAAACGTCTAGAAAACATCAAAGCACACCAGAGACACACTCTATCTATAACAAAACAGATGAACAATACAAACTTAATACATTTTATTGTTCTGAAAACACACCTAAAGAATAAAAGTGAGTTTCTTATATCCTTGTTTTACTTTTACTGCGATTAGATTAAAAATAAACATGGGAATTTTCAGTATTTTCCACAAACAGGTATAGCAGATAAAATGTTTTTGCAAGATCTAACTAGCTCTTTGGCCAAATAAGGTCTACAAAGCATGGCATAAATTTATATAAATAAAATTTGAAACAATAAATCCTCTGTTTAGAATTTAGTATTTTTCTGACTTTGTTATTATGGAATTCAGAAGTTCCAGTCACACTTACTGAAGAGTTTGTTTCAATAGCATGCCACAAATAGTCTAGTTCAATAATTTACAAAGTACCCATAGTCTGTAATTAGTTCGCTTGGGCTGTTCTGTGAGTTACTTATGAATAATGAATACATTTGGGAAAAAAAAATATTTACCATACCTCTCTGTTCATGTATCGTCCAACACTGAAATATGAAAGCATTCTTAAATAGATCACAAATAAGAGAAAAGCATTTTCTAGATTAAAAGGTAACAACTTGACTCTATATGCAAGTGATTATTACAAGTTATTAAATAAAAGACAAAAATTGGTGCAGGCATTCTTAAAAATTACTAAAGTGTTTTGGCCAAACTTGTGAAAATTAATGCACAAGTAGAATATTACAGGGTGCTGAATGGATCTTCTTCATATAAAAGTAAGATTTCATCAAGTAGTATCTAACTTCTCCTGTGGTAATTCAATATCCCACTTCACAAAGACAACATGCTGCACAGCCCCACACTGAGAGGAAAAACACATGTAGTTAGTTTGGATATGGGAAACACAGTGAGCAGGTGACCAGCCAAAATTAACCACGACTTTTACTGCTGGGAATATAAGGAAGCTGAGCTTTATATCAAGTACATGAATATGAATCTATGGTTTGAGGTATCCAAGATCATTTGAGAAAATAGAGGATTTGGGGGGGTTGGGTGTTTGTTGGTTTGTGGATTTTGGGGTTGGTTTTTTTTGGAGTTCTTTTAGGGACAGAGAATAAAAGTGGGAGCTCCTAGCTAGCTGTAATGCCAAGCAATTACATCTGCCACATGCCTCAGCCTGGATCCAGACACAAAAAGTCACAGAAATAACAGACTTGTTTAAGGAAAGCTCTTTTTAATTTAATCAAATGCTTAGAGATAGTTCCAGAATGACAGTAACTGAAATGACTTATTTCTCTCCCAAAACAGATGTATGACAACCCATGCACAGTGCAAGCTTACTCCCACTACCCTTGCAGGGCATTTGGGGTGGTGATGAGGAAGTTGTTACTAGTAAGAAAACCAGTAACCCCCCCAACTTCTCATACTTGATATCCCTTCTGGAGCCAATGTTCAGCTGTACAAACAAGCACATCTTAAATTTAGTTGTTGAGACTGCAAAACATTTGGCTCATTCCCCACTCACACATGTACATGCAGACATAGAGATCTGATGGGGACACCGTAATTTGAAGTAGGAGAATAAAAGGTATCTCCATCAACACATCAAGCTGCAGCAAGCTCTGAAGAACTGTGAGCACTTTTTCTCTTCAGATACAAAACCTAACTTCTAAGAAAATCTGAAAAAGCTTCAGATAAGCATCCAAACCCTGAAAGCTTATTCCAACCCATTTTAAATTTAAGCTGATGTGGAAGTATGACAGTCTTCATACTGATTCACATAACTTGCAATCTGATGCTCCATGGCAAAAAAATTAAAGAAAGAAGTCTACTTGCAAGTTTTCTTTTGAAGGAGCAAGTAGAGGGATTTAAGAATTGAGAACAAATTAACTTTAAATATTCTTTGGTGACAGGAATTCAACTGCCTGAAGATACTGAAGAGGATCCTTCTCTTGTTGAATAAATTTACAGTGTCAGATGCTATTTTATTTCCATCCTCAAGTACAGGGGAATGAGCCACCCTGACATCACCATGACCAGGAAAGTGAGGCCACATGGTCCCACTCCTTCAGAGAAGGAGAACTTAGGAGAGTGTTTCTCCACAAAAAATAAGTACATGAATAGATTTTCTTTTGCTGTCTCCTCAGTCTAACATATCATTTCAAAAATGACAGGTTCAGATAGTATATTGCAAAACACATCAGATCTCTGCCTTGGTGAATATGATTTTAACACAAATATGCACCATTTATGACTGTATTAGTAGCATCATTGAATATCATTCTCCTAGATGGCAGGCATGCTGTTATTAAAGAATAATATCTAGGAAGGAAACAGCTCACTTTGGGTTTTCAGAAGGTATTTAATTTAACTCCTCTTCACAATCCTCACATCACATTTGCTGAACTAAGAAAAAAAGTTGTGAATGTTATTTCAGGATGCTTAACCTATAATTATGTTGCTGTTTCAATGGCACCGCTTCTAAGGAGACCTCACTAGCTGCTAAGCAAACCTCTTTCTTATGGAAATTTCACTCATCTCCCTCCTTATGACTAACTCTAATTCACAGGATTTCTTCCCAGACAGCCCATGTCCCCCTCCTTCCCTTGAAGAAAACAGGTGACTAGGAACAAACATATGATTATTGGACTCCAGTTTTCAGGAGGGAGAGAGGTTGTTTTGCTCTGGCTTCATTCTTTTAGTTTACGATGACATTTCTGTTTGCAATGTGAAGAATGATCTGTTAGCTAAGACTCTTGTGGGATTCAGCGAGAGCTGGAACAGCGTCTAATTACTGAAGAACAGAAATAAGAACTAACAGGAAGGCTCTCTCAGAGCAGCTCTCTTTTTGCTGCTTAATACTTTATTCCTTGGAGGCCAACTAAAAATGGGCAGAAGTCACTGTCCATGTGGGTACAGTCTGTACCTAGCACTGTGAGCTTTCTCAAGGTTTGGATCCCAGCATGTCTTGTGCATTGCGTGCTCTTATGACAGCATGCTTCCCAATTTAAATAGCAGCCCTCCTACTAATCCTCTCTTTCCAAAATCAAACTCACCTTTTCATTGTCCAACCTACTAAGTGGTTCTAGGAAAAGCTGTAAGCACCACCAAAAAAAAAAAAAAAAGAAAAAGGGAGGGAAAGCCTAATTTTCTCGAGTGTTTGTCCTTACTCCCCTGACGGCTTTCTAAAGAGACACAAATAACAACTTCAATGACACTATTAATTGAAAAAAACCTGTTCCTTTCACAGAATCACAGAATGGTTCAGGTTAGAAGGGACCACAGTGGGTCACCTGGTCCGACCACTCTGCTCAAGCAGGGGCATCTTAGAGCACATTGCACAGAATTGCATCTAGACAGTTCTTGAATTACTGCAGTGAGGGAGACTCCACAAACTCTCTGGGCAACCCGTGCCAATGCTTGGGGTCACCCACACAGTAAAGTTCTTCCTCATGTGCAGGTGGAACTTCCTGTGCCATTGCCTCTTGTCCTATTTCTTGGAACCACCGAGAAGAGCCTGGCTCCATCCTCTGGATACCTTTCTTTCAGATACTTATAGGCATGAATGATGTCTCCTCTGTCATCTCTTCCCAAGGCTGCACAGGCCTAAGTCTCTCAGCCTGACCTCCTAAGAGATGATTTTTCTTTCAGTAACAAATTGCACCATTCCTACCAAACTCAACTGCACTAAAATGTTTCAGTTACAACCCAAGGCAAAACACGAAAACCCTGAAAGCAATTCTTCATGTGTGAGTAGAAAGGTTTATCACCAGGCAGTTGAGAGGCAGAGGTGTGACAAGCGTAGAATGCAGCCATGCTGTGTCACGCAATGGCGCCGTCCAGCTTGGCATCTTGTTTTCAGCACTGACTGCTGTTTAAGATGACATGTAAACAATTCTAGCAATTATCAACTCAAAGATCTCCTTGGAGCTAGCAGCTCAACTGCTAAGCTCTGTACAGCTATTAGAGCTATTTCTTTATCTCCTTTTATAACCTAATTTTACTTGTATCCAAGAGTACAGGAGGAAAAAAAAATAAAAGAAAGAAAATCCATATTTGCTGTTGACTAAAAGGACATTTAAAGGACTCCTTTAAAGTGTGATACATCCTCTCAACCTTCCATTCACAAGACTTCACTAAACAGAAGTACATATTTGGGAATTATAAACACTGAATGTTTTCAGCTTCACAAAATATACAGAAATGCATGCCCTAAATATTTGTGTGACAAGCCAGAGCTAAGCAAGCCATGTCCTCGCCTGCTGTTGACTCACACCCATGCTGTGCTCCTCTGGAAGTTGCAAATTAGGGTGTAGAAAGAGCGTGATGAGAAGCAGAATCAACAGAGCTCAGACAAAGCTTCAGTTTTACCTCCCTGGAAAATAAACACATCTGTGCTTATTGAAAAACTGCTGGGACTTTTGCCTCCGAGAATATCTTTAACAGATTACATTGATGCCGTACACCACTAGTGAATTATTAAGTCTATGTAATGGGAGAAGAGAAACAAAAATGAGAAGGGATAAGAAATATTCACCTAGAGGAGCGTTAATAAAAGGACTGAGACGGTCCTATAGCACACCCAAAAACACTGCATAGTAGAAAGTCAGATCAGTTCTTTGATAATGA
The DNA here is from genome assembly GCF_036250125.1 of Pseudopipra pipra. Taxonomy (NCBI): domain Eukaryota; kingdom Metazoa; phylum Chordata; class Aves; order Passeriformes; family Pipridae; genus Pseudopipra; species Pseudopipra pipra. Next base: position 65,891,004 of record NC_087552.1, on the reverse strand, counting down.
TAAGCACAGTAAGAGTGAAAAAAAATTAATGAGTATTACCTGGGCAAAAGAGCATAGAATGAATACATTGCAAACATGTGCTATTTGATTAGGGTTTTTTTTTAAAACATATGGCATGGTTCACTGCTGACTTTGGCATCAGTAACATGACCTACAAAATATGCTAGTGATTTCTTGGAAAAAATAATGAAAGCATTTCCAACTTGTATTACATTCCTCAGCCAAAACCATAATAGCTAATACTGATTGAGCCAGCGCTCCCTTTTACTCATCCTTGCATCCGAAACACAGGTAGGAAGAGAGAGGAAAAGAGAGACTAGAAGAAAAAGAGAATAACATAAACAAACAAACAAAACCCCCACCTTAAGCCTACACCTTAAGACATACTATTCAGATTTTTCTAAATTCTTGTTCTCCATCTTTGTGATTATGACAGTCATTTGAAAGCTGATGTGGGGAGCAGTAGGCACCTAATATATCTACTGATCCCTCATGCTGAGTATATTCCAACAGTCTACAATAGTTAAACACTTTGAAAAGTACTTATGATATCCATTACCTCCACTTCAAGGCTTCCTTTCACCAAAGCAGGGTCAAAAAAACCCTACAGTATATGAGAACCAATCTTTTGATAAAGTCATTTAGCAGCTAAAATTTTGTTAAGCACTGTTACGACACGCCCTGCCAGACAAGAATAACTGAATTGAAGTAAATCAATACTAGATGATCAGTGTTTGCAGATATATATATATATCATGTATTTTAGAACAATTTGGTTGCTGAGGCAAACAGGTATGTAGCCGCTTTCCTTGTTATTATCTATAGTAATATGGCAATACAAAGCATAAAGTTACTGCAAAGAAAAAGAAGAATTTACCCATTTTGGCTGTAATATGTGTAAGGGAAAAGAGACAAAGAGAGAGAGAAAAGAATAAGAGTTAAAGGGAAAAGAGAGAAGGGACGAGAGTGAAAAAGTAAGTGTTTTATAGTCACCACTCAAAGGTCTCCAGAAAACTTGATCTGTCGGGGGTGGGGGAAAAAGATGCCCAGGAAACATAAAGTTCAAGGGGTCTATATACCTTCAGAAACCCTCCTGGTGCCTCCCCATGTGTGTGTGTGTGTGTGTGTGTGTGTGTGTGTGTGTGTGTGTGTGTGTGTGTGTGTGTGATGTTGTTTTCGCAGAGACAGGCTGTTTTTGCAGAAGCTGGAGGCACTGGTTTTTTGCAGTCATTTAGGCTTGGGGCATGGGGATGCTTTGGTAAAAGAGAGGCATTATTGATGGGTGTTTGCATAAAGGGCCCCTTTTGACACAGCCTGGCTCATAGGAGATAAGCATCGAAGCCCAGAGAGTTGGTGCTGGCCTTCTTTAGATAGGCATCACACACCTAGAGAAGCATTCCCCTGCCTCAGACCTTCAAAAATTAACAGTTTGTGGGCTATGGCCTCCTCCCCTCAGCCTTTGTCTTCACTCTCCTGGCTTCTTTTCATGGCTCGCTGTAGTAGCAATGTCTTAAGACAATTAAAAAATCCAGTTCCTGACAAGCACTTAAAGACTAAGATACTGTGTATGTGACTGAACTACTGATATTATCCCGTAACATACATAGTGGTAGTTCAGCTTTGGGAGTGTTTTTCTTCTATTCACAATTTAAAGGTGGTCCCTTAGCTAGGAAATATGTCCTTGCTGATGTAAACTCATTACCTTCAGAGGGCAGTCCATATGACAAGTGGAGTCAATGATTCCAGCTTGGCATCGTGCACCATGAAGCTAATTTGTGAAAATGCAAAGCTGAGCACTCTGAAGTTTATTCTTTTCAGTTTAGAAATGTTCGGCACCCCTCAACATCAAAAGGAATTACGTCTGACTCAGACTCATCTCAGTTTTGAACATTCAGAAAACCTGTAAATGCATTTGTGGGCTCTGGATTATGCATTTAATTTTCAAATGAAATTAAAATCATCAGGGTGCTGCAAAAGGCAGGAAGATAAACTGCAGAAAACGATGGGGGTGCGCTGCAGATCCATTAAAAACCAAAAAAAAAAAAAGCCAAAACACACAGGCATCACATCTGATGCTAAAGGAAAAAACTATTGAAAGCAAAAGAGACCTCACTGAGATCATTAAAGAGCTAAAGCTACTCAGGTGTACTTCTGACTTTGCTGTGTGCTGATATCCTACAAAGCCTGTTAAGCACTATCAGAACATTTAAAGCATCCGCAGGCCTTGAAAGTGCCCTGCCCAATTTTCTGCTTCCCACAATCTATACAATTTCACTCTTAATTTTCAATATGTTTTTAAAGTCTAAAAGTAGTAAAAAAAAAAAATAAAAAAAATCTAGGAATGTTTGCTTCCTCAAAAAGAAGTTCAGTTGAAGAAAACTGATATAAGAATGATAAAATGAGCCTGACAAAGAGAGAGTTAAAACTTGAGATGATATATGGGAATACACTGGGAAATCAGAGTGCACTGGGAATTCAGAGTACTACTGGGACTAGGAGTGGGACCCCTCTTTTACTGGAAACTAGTGCTGAGCATGAACCATGCCAAGTGAAGAAGTTAAGATGGGAGAGAAACTCAGCATCACAGCTGCTCCCAGGTTTGGTAAGAGGGAACTTGAAATCCAATCTATTCTGCAGTGAAGACAGCCAAAAATTTTGTGTTAAGAAGGAAATAAATTAGATACTTGAAATACAGATTGCCAGCTGCTTTTGAAGAACCTGCTGATGAAATCCAAACAACTGAGTCAGGGGGAAAAAAGAAAATGGTACTGTGTAATCTTTCTGCTCACCAACCCATTGCTGCCAAGATCAGCCTCTGCTCTCTGATTCCTGGGACAGCTGCCTTGGCTCTCTGGTGAGACCCCCACAGTGACAGAGACTCTGACTTAAAATAGTCTTCCTGAGTACATGCACGTATGTACATATAGACAGGTCCCATCCCTGCACACTTCTCATTTAAATTCACAAGGGGCAAAAGCCGGCTTGAACAAGCACAAGGATGGGAGGCTGCCTCAGCAGTGTTGTAATGAGCAGCAACATCAGGGTTCTTCTCACGCTGTGTATGTACAGTGCAATAAATACATGTCTCATCATCATGGCTGGGCTTCGCGAACGAAGATTTGGGAAGGGCTCTACCCACGTTTGTTGCAAGTGTGTTGTGTGTGCACAGTGCAATAAATATACGTCTGATAAAGCTTAGAAGTTACAGTTCTTTCGTTCTCTTCAACTTTTTTCTACTCGTGGTCCAGGCCTATGAGATTATGAAGTTCTTTTACTTAAGAGCTGAACAGTTCAGGGCAGTAAATCAGAATGTACAAAACTGATGGAATAACTACATATGCTAAATGAATCAGGTCAAAATTAGAAACATAAACACGTGTCCCTCTCCAGTCCTCCATCTACTCCACCCCATGCCCTTTTTCTGTGGATGTTTCAGTGAGAGTAAGAACATTCCCTCATTTTGAAAAATCAAGCTCCTGATGGGATTCGAGACAGTGGTAACAGCTTGCAACGCTTTAAGTTTCCACACGCGCACCCTTTCTGTGTCTTCCCAAGATAGAGACATTTATAAAACACCCTTAAGAGTGTTTGTAAAATGCAAACCACTGCAGAAATGCAAGAGGTCTGGCAAAGGGCAGGCAGTTGTCCTAGGCAGGTAATGTCAGTACATGAGGCAGCTGCTTCAAGTGCAGCATTTGCCACAGTGGGGTACAGAACTGCCTTTGAGGCTCTGTACCAGGCACGGGCTACTAAGGCTGGTGGTTGGTAGGTAGAGACTGTTCTGTTTCTGCTACCAAGTACAGTAGTGACATTTGGGTGAATTTTCTATTTGTCTGAATGCAACCATTACCTCCTGTGTTTACACAGTCAACTTTGTGGGGGAAAATAAAAGTATTTTTGTTCTGTTTGTAGATAGCACAGTACACCAGGGACTAGGTCAGTTTTTATTTCCTAGTAACCTTACAAAAAGGGCCTCTGACAACATGCTTGTTTTCCAGTGTGCTCTAAAGAAAGAGAAAACTGAGTAATGGAACATTTTTTGTATTTAATTTGAAGTTTGAGTCTTGCAGTCTACAAAAAAGCAGACAGTAGATTGCAATAAATAAGCTTTATTTCTTTGCAATGAGAACTGATTTTCTTTAGTTTCATTGACAAGTCTCATAAGTTCTGCAAATCTTTTTCTTGCACAAGTTACGAAGGATGTTGGTTTCCCACATTTCTCGGAAGTACAAAATAACACCTGCCTGCTGCATCACTTTGCCATCCGTTCCCAAAGCCACTCCTAACACTGGAGTCAATATTGCTACTTAACCATTGTATTAGCCATAAGAGAGACGAAACTCATAGCAGGAGAAAAAAGCTCTATTGTTAAACCAACCAACATTGCCAGAGTTGAAAAATATAAATAAACAACAGAAAAAGATAGACTTTCAAGCACACAAGCTTTTCTTCAGCCCTAAATCAGTAGTCATCCTGCTAAAGGCAGGCTGAAAACTCCTCTCTGAAGCTTCTGTTTATAGCATATAATGGAACTTGTTAAGGAAGGAAGAGATTGAGGTAAAATGAAGTTCTGGGGTGTTGAGGAAACTTAGTGATCTGGAGCAATGACCAGGTCAAACAAGATCAGCTATTCAACCCTTTGGCCTTTGAGGATGTGAAATGTGAGAGAGAATTCCAGCAGAAAAAAAATGATTTTTTTGGTTACCACATAAATAAATTCAAGAGTAATCCTTGGGGGGAAAAAAAAAAAAAGAAAAAAACCCGCCTAATTTATAAAAGCTCAGAAAGACAAAAAGCAGTTTTTTCCTCCTCCATGTTGTCATAGGAAAGATTGATAGCACCATTATAGCAAGCCTCAGGATTTGTAGCGCAGATGTAGAAAAAACAGACACATTTCTGGGCCTGATTCAAGATCTAAGGAAGAATATAGGCTGAGATAGCCTCACATTACCCTTATTTTTCATAAGGAGGAAAAAAAGAAAAAAGAAGGGGTTTATGCCTCATTTTCTAGTTGGAATGAATATTCTGAAGATTTACATTCTTACTCATCCAAAGTCATGTGCAGCACTGGTGAGGGAATAGCGCCAGAAAAATTGACAATATGTCCAACATCAGAACACAACTTCAAGAAGAAAGAAAAGAAAAATTATGTATTATACTGAGTTTTATTCTCAGCCAGGAAAGACTGAATTCTGGTAACAGTGAAATATATTTCCATTAAGAGACAAGCCTTATGTATAGATGGGATTTTCAAGGATATAACTATACACAAAGAAAAGTGTGAATTTACAGAGACCTATGGTTTTTGCTTTAGTACTCAATGCAGATAAGTTTAACATGAACTAAGAATGACACAAAACAAGGTAACTCACCTTACTTTGAAAATGGGGCAAGTGCAGAATAAGTACAAAGTCACCAGGGCTTTTAGCAGGGAGAGCTTGAACAGATGAACTAAGATGCGACAAAATCTGTGCCCTAAATTTCATCTGTCTTCAGTGTCTAAGAATGCAAGGAAGAGACAATGGAAAACAGACAGTGGCTTGGGGCTACAACTTTCTTTGGCCTTGTGGAGACCTGGGTAAAACTTATCACTCCTTCACCACAATGGCAAGAAGAAAGTCTTGTCTACATGCATCATCAGGGGTTCAAGATACTGGTCTTCAAAATCCTTGTCCTGCAGCAGGCTTCTCAGGAACAAAATAGCTAGGGCTAGATCCATGAGAGAGCAAGTTCTCTAAGATGACAAGCAGCTCATGAGAATACCCAAGCGCAAACACATCTGTATTTTCAGGCTAGGTAAGTTCTTGCCTTTCAGCTGTGTACTGTGTATGTGTGCACCTTGGCCCACGGCTGCATGGCTCAGGTCCTCCCTTGGGACTCTATCAGGACACCCTGTCAGAAGTTTCTCCATATGTTTCATCTCAAGGACAGGATTTGGCAAAAGTTCTGTCAAGTTTAAATTATCTTTGGAAAATGTGTGTCTTCCCCCCAAAAGGGCATGAACTCAAATGCATTTTGGTGAATAAATTCCATCTTTTCCAGACATTCAAAGCCATATCTCTCTCTCCTTCTTTTTAGTAAATTTACTGCAGGTGAAAAAAACAGTCAAATCACCATCTCATGGTCAGAACATAGACATCCTTGGGAATAAGATGGGATAAAAAGATGATAAAAGCATAGGAATTCTTACCTGTCTGTAGAAAAATATTCAGCATCAACATCAAGACCAATTTGCTCATGTTCAGCCCTTCAGCACATTTTGAAAGCTGCAGGAATCTAAATACCAAAGTGTAAACCCTCCCATAAAAGGTGGGATGCAAGATGCAATGTAGTCCAAGATATAACCAATGTGAAATGCTGAGGACAGGCAACTTGGAAACCTTATGTTGGCAAGTGGGTGTACTGTGTTATAGTTGCCATTAATACTACTAAATCAAAGCCCATTTTTTTATGTGTGGCAGAAAATACAATGTGATATGAACCCATGGTTTTTTTACAATAAAGTCTCTAACAATATTTTGACAGGAAGGTTGCCACTACAGAATTACCATGTCAGGTGCAGTGTCTTTTGTTCTACTGTCAACACGAAGCCAACTTTGTGGTATGGCCAATTGGACAATCAGCTGTGTGCCTAGACATTAGGCACAGAGATTCCTAGGATATTTCAGGATGTAAGGGATCTCGGGGTATCTGGTCCAGTCTCCTGCTCATAGCATGATCGCCAATGGAATTAGACCAGCCTGTTCAGTGCCGTGTCTGGTTACAGCACAAAAACCTCCAAGGAGGAAAATTGTACAGCTTCACTGGGCAACCTGCTCCACACTTGACTGTCATCACAGTGAAAAAAATATTTCTCTTTTACTGATGTTCACTGTCACCCATCCTTCTGCCATGCTCCACTGTAGAGACCGACTGCATCTTCTCAATAACCTCCTAACTGGAAGCCTGCTATTTAGTCCCCCTAAAACTGCCTTTGCTCCAGGCTGAACAACCCCACTCCCTCAGTTTCAAAGATGTAACAGCACACATTGCTGAAGTGCTCCACGTATCGCAGGCTCCAGGCTGAGTACAGCTCCTTAACCACCACGCTCTGAGCCCAAACCTCCAACCAGTTAGCAACATACCTGGTGATCCAACTATCCAGATATGATGTCCCATCTTGGACACAAAAATACTATGGGAGACACTGCTGAAAACATTATTAAAGTCCAGGTAAGTGACACGCACTGCTCTCCTCTCATCACAAAGCTAGTCCTTTTATCACAGAGGACAGTCAGATTGGTCAAGCATGGCTTGCCCCTAGGTAAACCCATTTCAGCAGTTCCAAATCAGCATCATCTTCTCTCAACTGCTCATAGCAGAAGCCCTAGTTAGACACAGATCTGTCTGTACTGACTATAGAGCTGCAACAACCATCTCTCCCCTCAGGACCCTGAATTTCCCCATTCCCACCCTGAGAAGGCTACCTGTCTTTTATCATTTGAAAAACGTCTGATCCCTGATTCAGGGTTGTGGAGCCTGCTGTGTAGGTTGCCTTTGGCTGTCTGGGTCAGCCAGTCTCCCTTTGCTTCAGTTATTCACTGAGCAACACTTCAAAACAGCTCATGAAGACAGATCAATGCACTCAGAGCTCACACTCTGTGCAACAGTAGTACCAGTACAAGCAAGGCAGAATCTTACTTCTCCTCCTCTTCTCTGACTGTATATGAAGACAATGGTAAAATATTTAAGCACATTTCATGTCCAAATCTGTTCATTTTCTGATCCCTATGCACAGATAACTAGCTCTGCTTACCTTTGAGACTGTGTTTATTTGATACTGTCACCCTCCGTATAACCCCGTCTCAGTCAGCACTGAGCACCTGACCTACACAAACCAAAGCAGACAAGCTGCCTTCACACTTTTCATCTCCATTTGTTTTAAATTAACTATTCTTCCACATACCTCTGGATTTTATAAATTAGGTTGGTTTTTTTACCATGAATCAACCCACAATTCCTTGATATAGTAACCAAAAGCACTAGGTGACCTTCAGAACTAGAGGCTAGCAGAGTGTTAAAACACTTTATTTAAAACAGAAAGCAGAACATAACATCATAACAGTACTTATTGTCTCTGTACTTGATGTTTGAGAATTGCTAATGCATCACATTACTCAAGAAATATAAATTAAATCAAAAGTCAAAAGTGAAAGTTGGAAAATAAGGACCCGAAAAGTTTGGGAATTCCACCCCCAGCACAGGATGTAGCAGAAGGCCAAATCTTAGAACTGGCAGAGGAGGAGAATGGAGATGTTGGAGACAGGCCAGAAATACACGGTCCATGTATTTATAGGAGCTGCAGTGAACAGGAATGACACTATTCCAGAGCAGAGGGATTTTAATGTTGCTCTTTCAGTTTAAGGCAGCATTTTATGTATATGCATAAAAAACTCATTTGCATACACATGCACACCGGTAGATCATGAAGACCTTTAAGTAATACAGTTATAGAAGAGAAAAAAAGGCAACAAAAGATCAAATAAACTGCTGATTCAGAGTTGTAAAACAGTAAGGGAATATGTTGGTAAGCAAACAAAAAAAGCCATTAGGATTGTTCAAACAAGGCATGCACTGAGACTGTATGGCCTTTATTAAACATGGCTGTGATTGTGCCATTTAATGCAACAAACTCTTTTCTCAATTAAAAAAAATATTTAGATGCTGCCTATAATCCTGGCCTTAAGATGCAGAAGAGAGAAGAAGAGAGAAAAAGAAGCATTTCAGAAGCACTGGTAGGGGCCTGGTGACAGCAGGGTCTTTAAAATAGTTAAATTGCAACTTGCAGTTAGTTGTGCAATCAGATTTCTTTTTTTTTTTGTCTATTCAAGTGGCATTAAGACAAGGGGTTTAATATAAAAGCACTGCTTAAAAGATATTGGGAAGAAGTTACACTCTTGCTCAGATTATCCCCTACAGCCCTGTGAATTTTAAGTTGTGTCACCCAATTAAAGCTCTTTAGTTTTAATGTTTTGAAAGCTGGAAGAGAGTGAGAGCCAGAAGAAATTTCATTATATTTCTTTTTGAAAGGTATAGTGGAAAAATGGGAAAATTATTATGGTTCCCTTGTCTAGAGCAGCACCAAGGGACAGTTTAAAAGGGCAACTGGACTATCATTTCTAGCATGTGAAAGAGCAGGCTCTGTTCCTCTTCCATGACACAGGGAGGGTTAACAATAAATTGGCAGATTCTCTGGCTCACAGCAGTCAGAAGAGCCCAGCTGCCTTGAAAGGTCCAGAACACAAAACATTCTCTACCAGAGGCAGCAATGGCAAGAAAGGGAGAGACCAAAGAAGATAACTTTAGGGAAAGCATTGCAAAGGCTAATTTTTTGAGGCTGATTGCTCCAGATGCATGAAGTACTCAGTGATGGGAGGATTGTCCCTCTGATGTGTTCCAGAGCACTGAAATTGGTCACTATTTTCACAAATAATCTCTAGAACATGCTCCCCCCTCCAGTGACTCTTGTGTACTATGGAAGATGAGAGTTCATTGCTTGAGTTTGTTGACTCCTCTTACTGGGGGCTGTCACAGCACAAGACAAGTCAGTCAATCACCCTTAAAAACAGGAGTCAGGAGGTTTTTCTGACTTTTCACTCCTTATCCTTCTTTTTTTCTATTTTCTCATTGTCAGCCATGCTCAGTCACGACTTAACCTGACAGATCTGGCAGCTGCTGGAAGCCCCTATGAACAGATTCAGCTCAGAAGCCCTGCAGAAAAACCCAGATTAAATTTCTGCAGGTTTAGATAAACTGCAGAAAAACTGGCACAAAACTGGGATAAACTGGCACAGGGCAAAGCATGAGAATTTCTGGCACAACTGAAAAGTAGGTGGTAGCACCACATATCTTGGAGCGGGGGAAGCCAAAGCAAGCAGTGTCAAACAGATCAGCAAAATAGTTACCACCTTGTTCTTTCTCACAGTGGACTGTGCAACTTGACTGGGAGTTTCTTTCCAGGTAGGGAACAATTTAGGTGTACATATATTTATTTTACGGTCAGCCATGAACAGCCTTCAAAAACCAACAATGAGTGGCTCTTAGAGCAAACTTTTATTTGTGTATCAATGTAGAATTGTAGAGTTATTACTCAGAAGCCCCATTTTTAGGATAGAAATAAATTACCACCTTGCAACCTAAAACACTCTTTTCAGATTTCTTTTAAAGTAACAAATCCACAATTGCTGATGTGCAAAAAGCAAGCAAATTTAAACGAAAAAGCACACTTTGTTCACCTTTTTTTCTCATTGAACTGTGACAAAACCTGTCATACTAAAATAAAAGATAACGTAGATAGATAAAACCAAACCTTTCCCAAAGACCTCACCTGTATTTTATTTTAAGAATATGGGCTAGTAATAGTTTAAGACATTCATATAAAAGGAAACAGCTGAAAAACATCATGACCCTCTTAGTTTTCCATTCATCATGCTCTATCACCACTGGACACAGGCACAATAAACCCAGGCTCTCAGAAAATCCTGTCCCCCAAGAGGTATAAACTTGGAAGCAGCATTACTTGAGTCAACATGCAGAGAGAATTGGAAAACAGCTTCCTACAGTGTCCCTATTTGAATTCATCACACAGCCAGGAAAATAAGTATACGGAGGGCAAATTCCAAGGCTGTAGCTCTGGTGGACACTGACCCTCTGCTACTTCCTACTCTTTAAGCTGTATACAGTACTTAGAGAAAGATCATGTCTTGTGTCTTTCTTAATAAGCTCTGCATCCTCTAGCTTAGGGGAAAAAAAGAAGATGCAGAAAGGCTTTTATTATTATCCTTTTTTTTTTTTTCAGAAGCAAAGCTCATTTACTCAAAGTCTCACACAAAGCCTGCAGTTGAGCAAATTATTTGAGACAGGTTCCCTCCTTAGACAGGCACACGGAGCTGTACAGCATTTTTCCTTTGGGCCTGAAAGGAACTTATTCCTGGCAGTTATAATGACAGAAATGCTGACTTTATGGAAACAGGAAATGCTCTCTGATTTCTGAAGTTTTAGATAGGAAATCTTTTCATCTTCACAATCCAATCTAACAGTTTTATTTCTTCATTTTAAAGTTGAGCTGTGACAAGCTTGATGTTTTCAAAGCCAGAAAAGACCAGCCAACATCTGTATAAATGTCTATAAATGGGTGAAGGAATAATCCAGTATTTTCAGTTCCAGGAGTTCTTTTGTACCAGATATTTGCTGGATAAGACTTACTCCCACCACCTCACACAGATACAATTGTGGTACCAGAAACAGCTCAAGGACAGAGGGAGCAGGGGAATGCAAAGAACTCCGTGGCCTTACTCTTCCCTTCTGGCATAATATTAAACATTAATTGGAGTTTTTAGAGCTTGAAGTTTCTGCCAAGATCTGAAGGGAATTTATAGTCCAAGATCCTATTGAAAAAACAACGAACATAGCAGAGAGGGAAATTGTTTCTTGTATGTGTTAGCTGCTAACTTTATTTACACAAAGAACTAAACAAAAGGAACAAATAGACATTGAACAGCATAAAAACTTCTTGGGAAAAAAAATGATATCTACATTATAGCCACTAATTCTGTTTTGTTGTGACACAAGTGAGAAGTAGTTCAACAAATTCTTAATAAAACCTAAATCAAACTGCTTGAAATTGTTTCTCTACAGGAAACAGAACTGAGAAAACAAAACAAAACATAACTATACAACCTCCATCCTCCAGCAGTGAAAAAAGATTGTGGAAATTCCTTAATTTCTAGTTAATGTCAACAAGACAAGCATACTTCAATAACTTATTACACAGTTTGTTTACTAGTGCACATCAGTGGTTGGTCATATGTATATGTAATTACCTTTGTCAGACAAGTGTTTTTTAAGGTCAAAGCTGAAGCACGCTGAATGCAGTCAATTTTATCTTTCCTACTGAAATAACCAAAATGATCATCTAAGACATGAATCATCATCATCTCTACATCTTTTCCAATCCAAACCAAGAGGGGAGGGAATGGACTTTAGATCAACTGGTCCAGCAAGCTGTTATAAAAAATTGTTCAGCTTCTTATTATGGTAATTTGGAAAATTCTAGTAAGTGGGTGTCATATAAATTTTAATACAAAAAATTAAAAGAGACATACACCTAAACTGTCAGCAAATAATAAGTTCAAACAATTCTGTTCCATAAAATGTCTTCTACTGTTGCCTCTAAGATGTTCATGAACTCCCCACTCCAAGTTTTCCACGAAATCCCCAGTTTTAAAAATGCTCACTGTTTGAGATGTCTGGCAACTACTAAAAAAAATTGACATTTTTGTGAGAACATGTTATGTTTGACAACACTTGATAGAGAAATTGGAAGAGATTATAGTTCCACTTCTGTTGTGATTAGAACCGTTTAGTATTTTTCAGATGAAAATTTTTTTACTATCAACAGCCAGAGTGGAAGTTGGAAACAGGTTTCACAAAACTGGAATTCATTACTTCCAGGCAACCTACAGATGAGTCTCTACTGAGCTCAGACTCCTTAAATTTCAGCTCAAGCCAGGACTGTGAAGCATTTATCAGGGCACAAAGATTAATCTAGAGCTCAGGACTGCCTGGACAGCACATTTAAAAGGTCTGGGAGTTCCTGGGGTAACATTACATAGGCAGTCATGGACATAGTGTTTGTTAAAAAAACCTAACCAGCCTTCTGGGATCTTGGCATAGGACTAATGAGTGGAATTGAACTCTTGAACAGGATGTCTGGTTGCTGTCCAGATGGCAATGAGAGTCACTCTTGCAAGAATCTTTGACTAGGTGGTGTGAGACTCCCTGAACCACTGCTTTCCTGAATTCTGGAAATCCAGCTGGCCCATGGTCCTAAATGACCACTCCAGCACATGCTGAATCCACTGCTGCAGATCATTGTAACTACAGACAAAAACTTTTCTATTTGACCATTTCTGCATCTGCAAGGAATGCAGAAGACTCAGGAAGAGCAGGAACTACCTGGAAAGACTCTTCAGGTCACTCTGACTTTCTCACCTAGAGAGGAGCTCTTGCAACAATTAATCAAATATTTTGCTGAGAAGGTGTCTGTCTGCACAGTCAATCACCCTGTTCCCAGTCAGTTCCTCGTCTCAAACCAGCAGTTATCTCTCCTGCGCTCATGAGAAGCCCCAGAGTTCTTGAGCCAGGCAACGAGTTCATGATTGAATTGTGCTGGTCCTGCACACATGCACAGCCTTGACATTTGACTGCTTTGTTATAACCAAAAGACAAACTTGAGTTTCACACTTAAAAGTTTGATAGCTCTTGCCACAGAAAAAATTCCATTGTCTTATGATTTTTACTGACTTCAAACTGTTTTGTACTTCAGTCTGTACTGTTTCTATACCCTAAATGGGCTATACAGATCAAAAAGCTCTGCAACTACTTCTGTTATTTGATTCATGACTGACAGTTTAAAATTCTCTAAACAACTCAAGGATTGGGTATTTCTAATTAAGAATCTCTGCTTCCAGTGTACTAGAAGTGGTTTAAAAAGGGATAGGACATAACAGGGGCTGAAGGACATATTAACATCTCTCAGAAATTCTCTGAACTTTGCCTGGGATTTCTTTTCGTGCTTGCAATAAGAAAAAATAAATAGGAAATGCAAAGTTAAGAAAAATGTTAATAACATGGAAGTAGTTGAAACACTTGTCTCTGTCATGCATGACCCACCAATTTAATAGAAACTAATTTTTTCAAAGAGTATATGTACTTGCTACATTGAGCGGTAAGTTAAAACGCACCAGCAGTTACACTGTTTCATGAGGTAGGTTAGGGCAGAGTTGTGTAGATCCTTTATATTAAACATTCCTTTGACTGTTACCTGTGCACTGAATATAGTTTGATGAATTCTACTAAAGTCCTTTTGGATGGCTAAGACTGCTCTGCCTCTGATTGTAATTTTTGCTTGTCAATATAGGAAGATCAGAAGCACATTCACCATCTTTACCTCCTGCAAAACACGGTGGCGATACAGAACAGTAAGATCCCAGTAGATGATGAACTTGCCTCCCATTTATTCTCCTGTTGCTGACCCAAAGCATAATACAGCCTCATGTTTGGGAATTCTATAATTTAAACAGGATTTACAAGAATGATTAGCAGAGTTGTCAGAAAGCAAGCTGTAACGTGGGTTTGGCTGAAGTGACTGGGATGCTTTAAAGACGGAGTTCACTTGCCCAGACAGACCTTTGGCCTGACCCAGTGTGACCCAGTGACACAGCCCTTCAAAACCTGTTCTTCCCCAGTACTGCTCTTCCCTGCCCGCCTCTCCCTACACATTATCTTAGAAGCCAGAGCTCTGATTGAGGATTTAGGCAAGATCAAGCATCTGCCCAAAGAGATTCAAACTCACATTTCCTGGCTTCCAAGAGACTTCCACAAATGTTTGGGTACAGATACTGGGTAGTTCCCATGCAGCTGGGATTATACTAGTACAGAGACAGATAATCAATTGGGATCTGAAGGAATGCCAGCTACAAGGCAGTGACTAAGGCAATGTGGCACAGAAGAGATATGGCTTCTACTGGCTTCTCCAGACACTAGGGAAAAAATAGTGTAATCACCAGTTTCAAAGTGTATCCTATTTGATTTCTGGAAGGAAAGTTTTGGCTCTTTTCTTTAGGCCGTGAATTACAAGTGGAGGCACAGATAAATTAGATGTCTTAGGGACACAGCTCAGGATGTTTCCCTGCCTTTAGCAATTCCCATAGCCTGGCCTGGATGGCTCCTCTCTGTCCTGGGGTAACTAGCTATGCCATCTACTATGTAGGGAGTAAAGGCATCTGCTGGCATTCCCCAAATGCCAAGGGTCTGCATGATCCCAGGGACATACTACACAAAACGCCACCCGTTGGAAAACTGTGCAAGACAGTTCAGCCATCTGCAAGTTTACACAGCTTTATATAAAACTCTCTCAAAACATAAACGCCATGACGAGGTGGGAAATCATAGGATCACTTTTTTACAGACCTTCTAATTTCAGCTGTGGCCCTGTAAGGACCAGGTACAGCTGCACAGCAGTGGAGGCAATGTGCTTGCATTTAGATAGCATGCTGGCAAGGCAGTGCTGCTTCAAACCTTCCTGTAGATCCAGTCCTCCAGATTCAGGTAGCAACAGCTGCTACTAGAGAAAAAGAAGTGGAAGCTGCGCATTTCTCGGGCTCTAGGACTTTAAAGTCAGAGCTGCAGGACACAGCAAGGGAAGAGCAGTCCTGCTGCTTGTGATCAAAGAGCATTTAATCTTTTCTCCAGCTGACTGCATGCTCTCCCTTCTCCCCTCCTCCCTTTAACTAATTTCATTCCCAAACCCAAAAGAGAATCTGAAATAGAAATATTTATGTATTTACACTGAGCATGTTCACATGGCTATCTCTCTCAAACATTTAAGGTTACATTAAAAAGAATCCTGTCTTTTAGGAACATTCACAGCCAGAAGAAGAAGAAGAAAAAAAAACAACAGAAAGCAAATAACAGTGATAAACTGATAACCTTACATTGAAACCCTTGTCACATTGTTTATTCACCCAGCAGTACACAGGAGGTCACATACTCAAACACATATTATCACCCTTAAGTCATAGTAGTTAAATAAACACTAGTTCAATTCAGCCAGATCTTAATTTCCCATACTTTACATACATCAATAACCATTTTCAGATTGTGGTGGGTTTCCCATGCAATAGAAGATGGGCTAAAATGACATTCTCACTGCCTGCTCAGTTTGCATTTCCTATAGTATTCTGCAGTCTTCCTTGAGACAGCAAGAAATCGCTAGTCTCGTTAAAATGAAGGCAAATTTATTATTAGTTCTAACAGACATTTATTCATGTGCAAGTGACAGGATAATAGAACTGTTGTTTGACAGCTTGCTGAGAAAATTGTAGCTTTCATCATCTCAGATGATAAATTTTTCCTAAAATAAAATGAACATTCATGGAAGAAATTGGAATTAGGGGTTTAGACAGAGAAAAGAATATGACAACTATTCTACTTGACTGAATCAGTTTCTGTGATCTCACAAGAGGGAAAAATACTTTGGTTCAGAACAAGACAAACTTAGATATCACTTAGCAAGCTAAATATTAGAAGTGGGTAAAATATTTGCAGCATTTAAAAGGAAATGTAGTAAACCCACTTTCAGATTTTTAAAGCTCATTAGTTTATTGAACACAAGCAATTTTATACTTTTTCTGTTGTCCTCATTTTTCAGAAGTCTCAACAAATGTGATTTTCTTTTTTTTTTTGGCAGCTTGATTGCAAAAGCCTATTAAGGCTGCTAAGCAACATCTAATATTTGTTACAGGATTTTTAGTCTTGGATCTGAGGTGGAATACTTTTCTTTTGTAAAAAAAAATTATATAGGTGGATTTAAATATTTTAAATATAGAGAACAAGGAAATTCCAAGACCTCCCAGAGGATTTGAAAAATAAAGTGCTAATCATCATGGGAAGAACAAGATTTTCTTTGTGGAAAGAATATTACTGGAAAATTCTCTTTTCACATGTCAGTCTTGGCATGGGGAATAGAAAACATAAGCATTTTTACAGCTGCCAAAAATGAATTTAAGGCTGAAGTGGTTTGTTCACAGAAAAAAAGTAAAGAAGATTAATTTGACCTTAAGTAAATCATTCCATACAAACATAAATAGTTATTTTGCATATAAATTGAATAAACTATGAAAAATAATAGTTCCTACAAGTACTCCACATCAATATAAATTCAATGTACTCAACTTTCTAATCTTCAAAGATGAGAAAAATAAGACACTTTCTGAAGAGTAGCTCAGGATCCCAAAAAAGAAAAAAAAAAAAAAAAACAAAGAAAGAAAGAAACAAAAAAGACTTTATACCTAGGTTCATGTTAGCAAAATGACCATCTTATGGTAACCTTTATTTTTCCCAGGCTTTATCACCATATGTTAATCTATGGGTAAATAGGAAGCTAAGACATTTCCAAAACTTGTCAGAAATCTAGAATTTCTTTGAGATTTTTTAATACATTTCTGTAATCATCAAACAATTAATCCAAAGAAGAACATTAAGCATTATTTTATTTTAGAACATATATGTTAATCTGCATCAATTAAGCAACGTTTTTTGATGTGTAACATTAGTATTTCTCAAAACTTCAGGCCAAGACTAGGACCCTCAAGTCCATGTTCAGTGCCTGTCTTCTCCTTTTTATGACTTTCTCAGTTCTCTCAGGGATTACATTTTGTCATAGACTCTGTTCTGGAATCATAACTGCTCTGATCCAGAAACCAAGCAGAGCAGGACCCAGGGCATAACGAGGGTGGTGTTTACCCTGCAGACCTATTATACCTACACAAAGATAATCAGACCTTTCAGAAAACACAGTCACTGCTCTTTCATTTTAAAACACGAATAGGAGGCACCTGCTGCTATTTCAGTAATCTGGTAAAGAGTCTAAATGACATTTAGACCTGCTCCATCTAAATGAGATTAAGTTTCCATCATATTCTCCCCATTTGACATCTGGACAAGGCTCAAATGCTCCCAAAGGAGAGAGGTTAGCTGAAACAACACCTCTGTGACATTTTGCAACTGTTGCCGAATTTCAGATTTTTGTTTTGCTTCAGAACTGGAAAGAAGCTGAAATTTCGGGTTGTCATGGAACAAATTCTCAGAATGATGACTGAGAAATTATAGAGACCTTTCTAAGGGAGTGACTTTACCTGTACTTTCAATGCTTTTCTACACTGGGGAAGCAGTTAACAATCCAGGAAAGGGGACGGGAAAAAAAAGACAAAATAGACTTGAAGAAAAATGTCATCCTGAAAAAGTAGGTGAATTCAGAGGTAATGAATTGATGGGACAATTCTCACAGAAAGCAAAAATTATTCCCCCCACTATGCTCTCCCCACACCCCCCTCCCCTCCCCCCCAAACACTGGAATTACCCTTCCTATTTGGGAGTACAAACAGCTCATTCACGTATTAATTTTGTCTTTTTTCCCTATTGGATTTCCTAACTGAGAATGTTCTCCATTTCAAACAGTGGATATTTCTTCAGCCTTTTAATTATTTCTGACTTGCAGATGGTCTATTATAGAGTCCAATTTCAGTAACTGCTAATGTTTAAAATTCAGTGCTAAAATGGATGCTGTTCATCACTCCAAGGGACTCAGTGAAATACTGCATATATTTGTTTGTTTACTTAAAATATGAAAAAAATCCACCCAGCTGTCTTTCAAAATCTATCTTCAAACTGAGGTATTTCAATTTTAGGACATCTCAGTCATTGTTAAATCTCTTTCCAAGGTGTGAGAGGGTATACTTCCTTTTTCTTGCGTTAGACTTGACAATCCAGTCAAAGCCAGCCCTAGAGAGAGCTACTGCTGCAGCTATTGCTGCAGCTACAGATTTAACTATGGATAACTGGCCTCTGTGCAATAAACAGCCTGGAGGCACAAGGTCAGTACTTTCTTCATCCTTGAGTAGGCAGGAGCCTTCACCTTGAATCAACTTGAGAGCTGTCTGCGCTGGTGCCAGGTGACGATACAGCACTGCCATCAGCATCACAGCAGTGCTTTGAGACTCTGCTGAATTCTACACAGAAAGACTGTGAAACACAGCTTCTATCCTAAATAACTTTGGAGGGCAAACAAACAAGTCTAAACACAAAGGGGGAAGGCAGCAGCTGAAGGCTGTGACTGTCCCTGGCTATAAACTTATTCACCCATTAACTGGAGTTCAGCTCAGGCAAGAGATACTTGTGTGCAGAACCGACTTCTCCAGGTGTCATGGCACATCACTCTTGAATGTGCCACTGTCCTAGTTACAAGCTGTGGTAAATCAGAGTGTGGCTTTAAAAGAAGACTGAAAGTTCAAGCAACCAAATGGAGACATGCTCAAAAGTGCAACACACATTTTAATTCTCCAAGTCAAATGACAAACGACTCTCAACAGGAAATGTTATTATAAGTAGGCCACTGTTCAGAAAAGCTTATTCAAATCAACAAGACATGGCTCAAAAAATATTTAACCTCAAAAACTCATAAACAAGTCTGCTCAACTACAATTTATTTTCTTCAAACAGAAACTAGGAAGAGTTTAAGAAAGACACATACAGATAACACTGAAGTAAAGATTGCAACCTCTTTGACTTAGCAATAGATAGAAATATTAGATCAATGCAAATTTCATGTTAATTTGAATTATTTTTTGCTCAAAAATAATATTTGTCTCAGAAACTATCAGTAAGAATAACAAGAGAAGAAAGCAACACAGATAGTAGCAGTGGCCACTTCTAGGAGGAAGGGAGGGAGGTGGAAAAATTCACCACATTCATAAGTCTGAAACAGCACATTTATAATGGAATTTATTTCAAAGTGAAAGATGAAGCTACAACTGGTTGTCTAAGACTTTAAAATTAATTAACTCACATGATGAGCAGCTCCATTTCAGAAAGCAGAGAAATAAAGCAGAAAGAGACATTAAGGGTTTAAAAAAAAGTGCCCTGTGTCCTTACCAGGCTATTTACTGGGAAATAATAAATAACAGAAGTTAAAGTATATTTTACTTCACTTTGATAGCACACCTGAAGCACTATCACCTCAAAATCATGGTTGATTCATCACAGCATTAAAAGAACCTCTCCCTTGCCCAGTTCCTTCCATACATGTGGTTATACCTCATGGAAGCAATTATTTGAGTGGTCCGTTTCTGCCAGTCCAGGTCTCCGATCACAGAAGGTTGCTTTCTGGTGCAAAAAGCACTGTACATCCTTCCCTTTGCTTTCTAGGTATCCACAAAGACTATCCTTAGCTATTTAACCAGAAATACCACCACAATTAAGGATTTGAAGACACAGCACTGACATAACTGCTGGATAAAATCTGGAGAAATCAATAGCAGTCCTGGGAGGAAGCTGCTTGAATTGATACAGTTCCTCAGTATAGGGCAGATTGCATCTTTCTCTTTTTTTCTTTCTTCCCCCTAGGAGAATGAAATACTGGTTTTGAGTTCATATTATCAAAAAATAAGATCTGAACACTCATGCTAAATTCATTGGGGCTGACATTTTGGGTCTGTTAATCTGATCACAAAATTGCCTTTTACACCAGACAATATATAATATTGTTTACTCAGAAAGTAAACCTTTACTCACATTGTTATTCACCAGCCCTTAAATTAGCTAGTACTTGAGATTATATATAAAATATTTTAGATATTTTCAATTTTCATGAAACTTACTGCTATATAGTTGAATTCTGCAAGTTGTATGGGAAGTGTTACAACTGAATGCAATATGACTATCAAAACCAAATCAGTGAAAACCACAAAGATGGGTTATTCTAAAATAATGTTGTAGGCATACGGTATTATTCCAGTTAAGTAAAGATAGATCATTTTTTCACATATTTGCAGTATACCTGCAGAAAACTGGTGATCAATTTTGTTTATGACCTAGAAAACTTTTCATATGGAGTAAGCAAATTACTCATTAAGAATATTCTGGTTAAATAGGTTAGAAGGTAGTTCATAAACGCCTTGAACATTCCTGATGCTTTCTCCTAACAGAGCAGTTACTCTGCTGCCTCATACATGCATTTGTGAGTAGATGCATTTTGGTACAGGCAGGTTCATCTGTCACTCAGTGTCAATATGCCACTTCGCTGATATATGAGCAGCAGCAGAAAACCAACAACATCTGAAGTTTTCTTGCTGAGCCACACACATCAAATGCTGTTTGATAAGAATTATCAGCACAAGGAATAGACAGAAAACAAGACAGACATATACTTACTTCTTTTATTCCAGACCATGACAACTAGACCCTTCTAAAATGTTCGCAAAACAAGGAAGGTATTTTTCCTTGTTAGTTTAACATTCACACCTCTGGCAAACTAGAGGCATTATTCTAGATCTCACATAGTTTGTTTTCCATTTCAGTGAGGGTTTTACACTGAACCTAAAGTCATCCCTCCTGAAAGCTGTTGTAATACCCAGATATCAGGTACATTTACTGTACAGCCACATCCTCGTAAGATCTGTTCTCTACACAAAATCCACAGTTTCTTTCACCTAATGAAGCATAATCATTCCCTCCATTTTCCAGCATACATCTGCATAGTGCAGATAAAAGTCTGAATATCACTTCAATCCCTAAATGTATTAATATAACCTCACAGTTGATATTTGCTAATGAAGGTAAGAGTTGTGTCTTTGTATGTGAAACCATAAAAGAAAACTCAGTAGAAATTCTTCTGAACAACCCTTTCAAGGTTGAATGATCTAGATTATAGAAGATCCTCAAAGCACACAGCCCCCAAGCAGAAGTAACTCCTGTAGCCTCCTGCTACACTGCAGGTCTATCAGATCAGAGCAGGAGAACTGCTGCATCCATATTTTCAGGGTTTCCCTGTCTTGTCCTACAAAAATTGAGGCTGATCCACCTTGTGGAGCAAACCCTATTTCAGAGACAAGGCAACCCTATAAGCAGAATTAACTTGGCTAAATCAAATGTTTACAAGCAGGTATCCTTAACAGTGGAATGAGTAAGTCATAACACCTAACTCATTGCAGCAGTTTTATCACTTTAGAAAGAGCATGTCCCTGGTCTTCTGGAGAAGGGTCTTCCTCATCCTCAGCTCTAGAAGACAACTCTGGAAGTCTAACTAACAGCAGTGTGGCATAGCATGGACAACAGTGCTTGCCTTAAATATCCTAGGCTGGATATGTTTTTCCTTCTTCTAGGTGCAGTGGATCCAGAGATCCTCCCTAGAAGTCTAAGATCATGGAAAACACTGGTCATATGTCTAAAAGCAGTTTCCACAGATATAAAGCTAACTCTGGACAGAACTATTAAAGAAAACTGGGGAAGGGAAAGCAGGGTAACTAGATAGAAAATTAAGTCCGGTTATACATTAGGAACTGGTTAAAAGCCAGAGAAAAGAAAATAACAATTCTGTCATGGGAAAGTACTGCCAGTAAACATAGCTGTGAATAGACATTCAGATCAACATTGGTCTTGTTCAGTTCTGTGAAGTAAACAGAGAAGACACACGAGGCAGGGAAAAATATACGAACCTGATGACAGAGGTCACAGTAGGGTTATGAAGAAAGCCAAAGTAAACATGGCAGTGAAAATGTAAGACAAGGGAATAAAGAGTGGTAAGGAGAAAAAACAAGCCAAATACAGATAATTTCCAACCAACATTTCACATTTCACTGCAAAGACTTGCACACTGTCACTCTGCAGCTCACTGAGGGAGTGAGCTTAGTACATAGCAGTCAAAAATAGGCATTGTTAAGAAGGGAAAAATGAAGTGAAAATGCAATGTCATTTACATAAAATCATGATACTCAACACTTCTTGAATATTATATTCAGTTCACTACTTCAAGTCTAAATTCAAATAAGGTCTAGGGAAAGGGAGATCTTGGCATTGTTGACTCACAGGTCCAGAGTTCCTGTTGGAATACTCTCATTCACAGGAGGCCTATAACAATAGATGATATTTTTTCAGATAAAGACATTCATTAACTTTCTTCACTCACCTTCTTCTCACCTATTAAAATGTGAGAATCCTCTAAACACAGCAGGAATGTAACAAACAATGAAACCAGTGTCAAAGTTGCACGGTAAAACAAGGAAAGACAATGTCTCTGCCTGAACTGGACAAATATTTCAGTATGTTTATTCATAAAACAGAAAATTAAATTTTCTTTGGCTGACTTTGTAGCTACTTTCATTGCATGATCAGGCACATCAATGTGTGGATATAAATGTTTATAGAAAGAATAATTTCAAACAATTTAAGCACTTGAAAGGGGAAAAAAACCCCACAAATATTTCTAATGCAGAAACACGAATGACACACTTTGAGGACTCTGATAATTTGAAAAAGGCATTGGCTGAAGAGAAAAATAAGCAACACTATCTGATAATTCCTTTATCCAGTATCTGGACACTAGGTGAATATTTTAGTTCTGAGATTCTTCTTTAAAGAGATTTTTTCATAAATTACTTCCCATACTTAGGGGAAGCAGGGAGACAGTGAGGAAAACATCAGGAAACTCACTTAACTCAGCTGTCACATCTGGGGAAGGGGAAAAGATATAAACCCAAATAAAACCAATAAAGTCAAAATGACAAAAACCCAATCCTTTGTATTTTACTTAAGTCTGCTCAAAACACACTTGTGACTATATGTTCTTATCCCAGTAGGATGCTGGAATCTACTGAATAGCCCAGTTTTTGCTTAGTGTATCACACACTTGAGTTAATTTCTGTCTTCAAACACACCAGCCTTGTTTCTGGTGGACATGCCAGAGGGAGCAGGCTTCAAGAGCCTGCAGAAATTACCCTACATCCTACCCGTACTCAGGGGTAAGATATTTGATTACTCATTGTGCTGAGAGTAGGAGGGAAAGAACAAGTCAAAATATGTGTATTCACTTGGGAGAAGATGGCTTGGTGTCAACAGTCATCATTCCAGGAGAAGGGCAGCACAGTTCATCCTTCAATAGGGGATGGAATTAAGTCCAGTGACCAAGCTGAATAAAACTTGCTTCACTCTTATTTCCTCTGTCTCCTGTTTAGTATCATTAAACTTTCATAAAACTGTTCTGTCTCACTTCTAAAAAGGTTTTGTTTAACTCTAAACCTGAATTTCATACTTAGAAAACAGACGGGAAAAATATCCCTAAATCAGTATTACTTGTTTTCTTCTTTTTTACCTGATTAATGACTAAGTACAGCTCTTTTCACGACCCTTCTAATCAGCAGCTGCTTTGTGACTCCCATTGCTGGCTTCAAACAAGCCTCATTAACTCCTAATTAATTTCAGATAACATAATCCCTTCCACTTTTTCCTGGATGAGATGGGGGTCATGACAGAGAAACCAACTGTCATTCAACTGCCACCACCTCTCAAAAGCAAAGAGTAGATGGGCTGTGTCAGGGGGCTGCTCTAAGAGTGAGCCTAAGACACGGGTCTGAAGCCTCAAGTGAGGGGAAGCAGGAACTGAACTATGACCATGGACATGTCTGAGCAGTGTAATACCCACGGTTGTTAAACTTTTAGTATGGGAAACAGTGTAGCTTACTGTCCCTCTTTTCTAGCCAAAAAGGAGAGTTAAAGAGAACACACAGATACTCCAGAGACCCTGAAGAACAGCTGTCTCTGCTCTAAAAGGAAAGCTAACCAAAAGCGTTGGCAGAGTTAAAGTGGCTTCCAGCTCACAAGGAAGAGCACATACACTAGATTCTTGTCTCAGTGACTTGAGGAGGTCAGTCACAGAGTAGCTCTCCAGATTAACAAAGCTCTTCTTAAAGAGACAGAAGTGCACTGCTGCATGACCAGTGGGAGAGCAGAGTTGGGTATTTTCTCACTACTGGTGTGTAAATAGATTTGCACTGTTACTTCGCTTAAAATTGAGAAACAAACAAAGTTTTTGACTAATGTGACTGTGGCACTTACTGAGTAGGGTCACTGGAAAACCTCATCAGCCTGCAGTGAGAAGCAAAGTTAGCCATGAAAGCACCAAATTCTTATGATCACTGACTTCCATGTCACCTTGAGCAGCTTTGCATAAACCTCCATTGGGCACAGCTATCTCTGAGTTGGTCTTACCTCTAACTGGCCTAAAATCTTCCCTTTGATTACAATGCAAAAATGTAAATAACCAAAATGTAACAATGTATTTTATTTTTTTTAATTGAAGACATTATATTTTCTAACATTATGGTAGCACAACAAGTGATGTATGTGTTTTCTAATCCCAAATGAAAAGCATACACCTTAAATGATTTTGAGAAGGATGTTTTTGAAGACATTAGTGCTCCACTTAGCAGCTGTTCCCAAGGACAGCATCCCTTACTTTCTAGACTAAACCTTGAGGCTCCCTCATGGCAAAAAGTTAACTCTAATTTTCTCATACTTAGTACCTGACCCATTGTATTAGGTTTAAAAAACCTCTAAAATATGTTTGACACTGAAGATCTCCTGGTCCTGGTCTGGAAAAGGTGGAACAAGTGTATTGGTCTAAATGCATGCTAGATACATGAAGTTCTCAGATCCATTATGTATAATTCTATAATCCATTCTGATGCTGAATTAATCTTATAACACTTTAAAAATAAAAGTAACAATACGAGTGCAGGTCTAATTAAAGGAATCTTAGTTGATTTTTAACTAATCAGTGAAATACATTCAGGAAAATGTACTGTGATTAACTTTCCTCTCTTCCTTTGTGAGCCAGGGGCACAAAAACCTAAAGCAGTGTAAAAACACTACTGTTTTGTTAAACACAGATGTTGACTGTTTGCCTAGAAGGAAGCTTCAAGACAGCAGATCACTTTTACTGAGGACAGCAGGAGAGCAGCCAGATGTTCATCCTAACTATGCATGGGTTTTCAATGGATTTGTATCAAATATGAGAAACCTGAAGTGCCATGCTGTAAGCAAAATTTCAGTTATGAGAGCTG